>NW_028227332.1:460871-591715 GCF_978045245.1 Mus caroli | reverse complement strand
ATTTTCTACTTTTTTCAAGGTTTCTCGCCATATTCTGTGTCCTTCAGTATGAGTTTTTAATTTTCCTCGTTTTTCAGGTATTCTCGCCATATTCCGTGTCCTTCACTGTGAATTTTTTAATTTTCCACATTATTCAGGTTTTTTCGTCATATTCTGGGTCTTACAATGTGATTTTCTCATTTTCCTCATTTTTCAGGTTTTTTCGCCATATTTGGGGTCCGTCAGTGTGAATTTTTAATTTTCTACTCTTTCATGGTTTCTCGCCGTATTCTGGGTCATTCAGTGTGAGTTTTTAATTTTCCTCGTTTTTCAGGTATTCTCACCATATTCTGGGTCCTTCAGTGTGAATTTTTATTTTTCCACGTTTTTCAGGTTTTTTCGTCATATTCTGGGTCCTACAGTGTGATTTTCTCATTTCCAATTTTTCAGGTTTTCTTGACATATTCCAGGTCCTTCTGTGTGAATTTTTAATTTTCCACATTTTTCAGGTTTTTTCGTCATATTCTGGGTCTTACAGTGTGACTTTCTCATTTTCCAAATTTTTCAGGTTTTCTCGACATATTTGGGGTCCTTCAGTGTGAGTTTTTAATTTTCTACTTTTTCAGGGCTTCTCTCCATATTCTTGGTCCTACAGCTTGTATTTTTAATTTTCCAGGTTTTCAGGGAATCTAGGCATATTCTGGGTCCTGCAGTGTGATTTTCTCATTTTTGAGGTTTTTCAAGTTTTTTCCCAATTCTGGGTCCCTCAATGTGATTATTCTCATTTTCCCCATTTTTCAGGTTTTCTCGCCATATTTGGGGTCCTTCAGTGTGAGTTTTTAAATTTCTACTCTTTCAGGGTTTCTCGCCATATTCTGGGTCCTTCAGTGTGAGTTTTTAATTTTCCTCGTTTTTCAGGTTTTTTCACCATATTCCGGATCCTTCAGTGTGAATTTTTAATTTTCCACCTTTTTCAGATTTTTTCTCATATTCTGGGTCCTACAGTGTGATTTTCTCATTTCCACTTTTTCAGGTTTTCTTGCCATATTCCATGTCCTTCAGTGTGAATTTTTAATTTTCCACGTTTTTTAGTATTTCTCGCCATATTCTGGGTAATGCAGTGTGAATATTTAATTTTCCACTTTTTTCATGGTTTCTCCCTTATTCTGTGTCTGACAGTGTCAATTTTTAATTTTCATGTTTTTCAATGTTTCTCGGCATATTCTGGGTCCTGCAGTGTGATTTTATTATTTTGGACGTTTTTCAAGTTTTTTCGTAATTCTGGGTCCTACAGTGTGATTTTCTCATTTTCCAACTTTTTCAGGTTTTCTGGCCATAATTGGGGTTCTTCAGTGTCAGTTTGTAATTTTCTACTTTTTTCAGGGTTTCTTGCCATATTTGGGGTCCTTCAGTGTGAGTTTTTAATTTTCTACTCTTTCAGGGTTTCTCGCCATAAACTGTGTCCTATAGTATGTATTTTTCATTTTCCACGTTTTTCAGGTTTTTTCTTCATATTCTGGGTCCTACACTGTGATTTTCTCATTTCCACGTTTTCAGGTTTTCTTGCCATATTCCAGGTCCTTCAGTGTGGATTTTTAATTTTCCACGTTTTTCAGTATTTCTCCCCATATTATGGGTAATACAGTGTGAATTTTAATTATCCACTTTTTTTCATGGTTTCTCGCCATATTCTGTGTCCAACAGTGTGAGTTTTTAATTTTCACGTTTTTCAGTGTTTCTTGAAATATTCTGGGTCCTGCAGTGTGATTTTCTTATTTTCCACCTTTTTCAGGTTTTCTCCCCATATTTGGGGTCCTTCAGTGTCAGTTTGTATTTTTCTACTTTCTTCAGGGTTTCTCACCATATTCTGGATCCTACAGTGTGATTTTCTCATTTTCCACCTTTTTCAGGTTTTCTCGCCATGTTTGGGCTCCTTCACTGTGAGATTTTAATTTTCTACTTTTTTATTAACTTTTTCTCGCCATATTCTGGGTCCGTTAGTGTGAATTTTTAATTTTCACGTTTTTCACATTTTCTCGGCATATTCTTGCACCTTTTTCAGGATTTCTCGCCATATTTGGGGTCCTACAGTGTGAGTTTGTAATTTTGAACTTTTTTCAGGGTTTCTCGCCATATTCTGGGTCCTACAGCATGTATTTTTAATTTTCCACGTTTTCAGGGTTTCTGGGCAAAATCTGGGTCCTACAGTGTGATTATTCTCATTTTCCACCTTTTTCAGGTTTTCTCACCATATTCGGGGTCCTTCAGTGTGAATTTTTAATTTTCTACTCTTTTCAGGTTTTCTCGCCATAATCTGTGTCCTTCAGCGTGAGTTTTTAATTTAACACGTTTTCAGGGTTTCTGGGCATAATCTGGGTCCTACAGTGTGATTATTCTCATTTTCCACCTTTTTCAGGTTTTCAAACCATATTCGGGGTCTTTCAGTGTGAATTTTTAATTTTCTACTTTTTTCAGGTTTTCTCGCCATATTCTGTGTCCTTCAGTGTGAGTTTTTTATCTTCCTCGTTTTTCAGGTTTTTCGCCATATTCCGGGTCCTTCCGTGTGATATTTTAATATTTTATCTTTTTCAGGTTTTTTCGTCATATTCTGGGTCGTACTGTGTGATTTTCTCATTTCCATGTTTTTTCAGGGTCTCTTGCCGTATTCCAGGTCCTTCAGTGTGAATTTTTTCCCACGGTTTTCAGTATTTCTCTCCATATCTGGGTAATGAAGTGTGAATTTTTAATTGTCCAGTCTTTTCATGGTTTCTCACCATATTCTGTGTCCAATAGTGTGAATTTTTAATTTTCAGGTTTTTCATGGTTGTTCGGCATATTCTGGTTTCTCCAGTGTGATTTTCTCATTTTCCACGTTTTTCAAGTTTTTCCGTATTTTGGGTCCTACAAGTGTGATTTTCTCATTTTCGATGTTTTTCATGTTTTTGTAATTCTGGGTAATACAGTGTGATTATTCTCATTTTCTACCTTTTTCATGTTTTCGCGCCATATTCGGGATCCTTCAGTGTGAGTTTTTAATTTTCTACTTTGTTGAGGGTTTCTTGCCATATTCTCAGTGCTACAGAGTGTATTTTTAATTTTCCACGTTTCTCAGGGTTTCTCCCCATATTCTGGGTCCTAAAATGTGATTTTCTCATTTACGACATTTTTCAAGTATTTTCGGAATTCTGGTTCCTACACTGTGATTATTCTCATTTTCCACATTTTTCAGGTTTTCTTGCCATATTTGAGGTCCTTAAGTGTGAGTTTTTAATTTTCTACTTTTATGAGGGTTTCTTGCCATATTCTGGGTACTACAGAGTGTATTATTAATTTTCCACCTTTCTCAGGGTTTCTTGCCATATTCTGGGTCCTACAGTGTCTGTCTGTCTCTCTGTGTGTCTGATCCCCTGGAACTGTAGATGGGCCACCATATAGTTGCTGGTAGTTGATCCCAGGTTCTCTGGAAGAGGAGACAATGCTGTTAATTGTTGAGCCCTTTCAGTGGCTCCACCTATCTTTAAATTTTTAGAAGTATATGTTAGGCTGTGTTTATGTACATCATATGCAGACCATAAGAGGGATTTAGATTCTCCAGGATCTGACACCCTCTTCTGGAGTGTCTGAAGACAACTAGAGTGTACTTATATCTAATAAATAAATAAATAAATAAATAAATAAATAAATAAATAAATGAATAAACATTATTTTAAAAGGATAAGAAAGAAAGAAAGACCAGGCAGGCCTGCCCTCCTTATCTCTGTCTGTCTGTCTGTCTGATCCCCTGGAACTGGAGATGGGCCACCATATAGTTGATGGTAGTTGATCCCATGTTCTCTGGAAGAAGAGACAATGCTGTTAATTGTTGAGTCCTTTCAGTGGCCCCACCCATCTTTAAATTTTTAGAAGTATATGTGAGGCTCTGTTTATGTACATCATATGCAGACCATAAGAGGGATTTAGATTCTCCAGAAGATGACACCCTCTTCTAGAGTGTCTGAAGACAGCTACAGTGTACTTATATCTAATAAATACATAAATAAATAAATAAATAAATAAATATTTTTTTTTAAAGTATAAGAAAGAAAGAATGACCAGGCAGGCCTCCATCCTTATCTCTGTCAGTCTGTCTGTCTGTCTCTCTGAACCCTTGGAACTGGAGATGGGCCACCATATAGTTTCTGTTAGTTGATCCCAGGTTCTCTGGAAGAGGAGACATTGCTGTTAATTGTTGAGCCCTATCAGTGGCTCCACCTATCTTTAAATTTTTAGAAGTATATTTTAGGCTGTGTTTATGTACATCATATGCAGACCATAAGAGGGATTTAGATTCTCCAGAATTTGACACCCTCTTCTAGAGTGTCTGAAGACAACTACAGTGTACTTATATCTAATAAATACATAAATAAATAAATAAATAAATAAATAAATAAATAAATAAACATTATTTTAAAACGAAAAGAAATAAGGAAAGACCAGGCAGGCCTGCCATCCTTATCTCTGTCTGTCTGTCTGTCTGTCTGTCTGAACCCCTGGAACTGGAGATGGGCCACCATATAGTTGCTGGTAGTTGATCCCAGGTTCTCTGGAAGAAGAGACAATGCTGTTAATTGTGAGCCCTTTCAGTGGCCCCACCCATCTTAAATTTTTAGAAGTGTATGTGAATCTGTGTTTATGTCCATCATATGCAGACCATAAGAGGGATTTATATTCTGCAGAATCTGACACCCTCTTCTGAAGTGCCTGAAGACAGCTACAGTGTACTTATATCTAATAAATACATATATAAATAAATAAACATTTTTAAAATGTATAAGAAAGAAGGAAAAACCAGGCAGGCCTGCAATCCTTGTCTGTCTGTCTCTATGTATGTCTCTCTGATCCCCTGGAACTGGAATTGGGCCACAATATAGTTGCTGGTAGTTGATCCCAGGTCTCTGGAAGAGGAGACAATGCTGTTAATTGTTGAGCCCTTTCAGTGGCCCCACCCATCTTTAAATTTTTAGAAGTATATGTGAGGCTCTGTTTATGTACATCATATGCAGACCATAAGAGGGATTTAGATTCTCCAGAAGATGAGACCCTCTTCTAGAGAGTCTGAAGACAGCTACAGTGTACTTATATCTAATAAATACATAAATAAATAAATAAATAAATAAATAAATAAATAAATAAATATTTTTTTAAAAGTATAAGAAAGAAAGAATGACCAGGCAGGCCTCCATCCTTATCTCTGTCAGTCTGTCTGTCTGTCTCTCTGATCCCTTGGAACTGGAGATGGGCCACCATATAGTTTCTGTTAGTTGATCCCAGGTTCTCTGGAGGAGGAGACATTGCTGTTAATTGTTGAGCCCTTTCAGTGGCTCCACCTATCTTTAAATTTTTAGAAGTATATTTTAGGCTGTGTTTATGTACATCATATGCAGACCATAAGAGGGATTTAGATTCTCCAGAATTTGACACCCTCTTCTGGAGTGTCTGAAGACAACTACAGTGTACTTATATCTAATAAATACATAAATAAATAAATAAATAAATAAATAAATAAATAAATAAATAAACAAAAATTATTTTAAAAGGATAAGAAAGAAAGAAAGACCAGGCAGGCCTGCCATCCTTATCTCGGTCTATCTGTCTGTCTGTCTCTCTGATCCCCTGGAACTGGAGATGGGCCACCATATAGTTCCTGGTAGTTGATCCCAGGTTGTCTGGAAGAAGAGACAATGCTGTTAATTGTGAGCCCTTTCAGTGGCCCCACCCATCTTAAATTTTTAGAAGTGTATGTGAATCTGTGTTTATGTCCATCATATGCAGACCATAAGAGGGATTTATATTCTCCAGAATCTGACACCCTCTTCTAGAGTGTCTGAAGACAGCTACAGTGTATTTATATCTAATAAATACATAAATAAATAAATAAACATTTTTTAAAAAGGATAAGAAAGAAAGAAAAACCAGGGAGGCCTGCCACCCTTGTGTGTCTGTCTCTTTGTCTGCCTGATCCCCTGGAACTGGAGATGGGCCACCATATAGTTGCTGGTAGTTGATCCCAGGTTCTCTGGTAGAGGAGACAATGCTGTTAATTTTTGAGCCCCTTCAGTGGCCCCACACATCTTTAAATTTTTAGAAGTATATGTGAGGCTGTGTTTATGTACATCATATGCAGACCATAAGAGGGATTTAGATTCTCCAGAATCTGACACCCTCTTCTGGAGTGTCTGAAGACAGCTAGAGTGTACTTATATATAATAAATAAATAAATAAATAAATAAATAAATAAATAAATAAACATTTTTAAAAAGGATAAGAAAGGAAGTAAAACCAGGCAGGCCTGCAATCCTTGTCTGTCTGTCTGTCTGTCTGTCTGATCCCCTGGAACTTGAGATGGGCCACCATATAGTTGCTGCTAGTTGATCCCAGGTTCTCTGGTAGAGGAGACAATGCTGTTAATTGTTGAGCCGTTTCAGTGGCCCCACACATCTTTAAATTTTTAGAAGTATATGTGAGGCTGTGTTTATGTACATCATATGCAGACCATAAGAGGGATTTAGATTCTCCAGAATATGACACCCTCTTCTGAAGTGCCTGAAGACAGCTACAGTGTACTTATATCTAATAAATACATATATAAATAAATAAACATTTTTAAAATGTATAAGAAAAAAAGAAAAACCAGGCAGGCCTGCAATCCTTCTCTGTCTGTCTGTATGTATGTCTGTCTGATCCCTGGAACTGGAATTTGGCCAAAATATAGTTGCTGGTAGTTGATCCCAGGTCCTCTGGTAGAGGAGACAATGCTGTTAATTGTTGAGCCCTTTCAGTGGCCCCACACATCTTTAAATTTTTAGAAGTATATGTGAGGCTGTGTTTATGTACATCATATGCAGACCATAAGAGGGATATAGATTCTCCAGAATCTGACACCCTCTTCTGGAGAGTCTGAAGATAGCTACAGTGTACTTATATCTAATAAATACATAAATAAATAAATAAATAAATAAATAAATAAACATTTTTAAAAAGTATAAGAAAGAAAGAAAGACCAGGCAGCCCTGCCACCTTGTCTTTCTGTCTGTCTGTCTGTCTATCTGTCAGATCCCCTGGAACTGGAGATGGGCCACCATATAGTTGCTGGTAGTTGATCCCAGGTTCTCTGGAAGAGGGGACAATGCTGTGAATTGTTGAGCCCTTTCAGTGGCCCCACACATCTTTAAATTTTTAGAAGTATATGTGAGGCTGTGTTCATGTACATCATATGCAGACCATAAGAGGGATATAGATTCTCCAGAATCTGACAACCTCTTCTGGAGAGTCTGAAGACAGCTACAGTGTACTTATATCTAATAAATACATAAATAAATAAATAAATGAATAAATGAATAAATAAATAAATAAACATTTTTTAAAAAGGATAAGAAAGAAAGAAAAATCAGGCAGGCCTGCCATCCTTATCTCTGTCTGTCTGTCTGTCTGTCTTATCCCCTGGAACTTGAGATGGGCCACCATATAGTTGCTGGTAGTTGATCCCACGTTCTCTGGAAGAAGAGACAATGGTGTTAATTGTTGAGCCCTTTCAGTGGGCCCACCCATCTTTTAATTTTTAGAAGTATATGTGAGGCTGTGTTTATGTACATCATATGCAGACCATAAGAGGGATTTAGAATCTCCAGAAGATGACACCCTCTTCTAGAGTGTCTGAAGACAGCTACAGTGTACTTATATCTAATAAATACATAAATAAATAAATAAATAAATGAATAAAAAATATTTTTTAAAAAGTATAAGAAAGAAAGAAAGACCAGGCAGGCCTCCATCCTTATCTCTGTCAGTCTGTCTGTCTGTCTGTCTGATCCCTTGGAACTGGAGATGGGCCACCATATAGTTGCTGTTAGTTGATCCCAGGTTCTCTGGAAGAGGAGACAATGCTGTTAATTGTTGAGCCCTTTCAGTGGCTCCACCTATCTTAAATTTTTAGAAGTATATGTTAGGCTCTGTTTATGTACATCATATGCAGACCATAAGAGGGATTTAGATTCTCCAGAATTTGACACCCTCTTCTGGAGTGTCTGAAGACAACTAGAGTGTACTTATATCTAATAAATAAATAAATAAATAAATAAATAAATAAATAAATAAATAAATAAACAAACATTATTTTGAAAGGATAAGAAAGAAAGAAAGACCAGGCAGGCCTGCCGTCCTTATTTCTGTCTGTCTGTCTGTCTGTCTGTCTGTTTGTATGTCTGATCCCCTGGAACTGGAGATGGGCCACCATATAGTTGCTGGTAGTTGATCCCAGGTTCTCTGGAAGAAGAGACAATGCTGTTAATGGTTGAGCCCTTTCAGTGGCCCCACCCATCTTAAATTTTTAGAAGTGTATGTGAATCTGTGTATATGTCCATCTTATGAAGACCATAAGAGGGATTTAGATTCTCCAGAATATGACACCCTCTTCTAGAGTGTCTGAAGACAGCTACAGTGTACTTATATCGAATAAATACATAAATAAATACATAAACATTTTTTAAAAAGGATAAGAAAGAAAGAAAAATCAGGCAGGCCTGCAATCCTTATCTCTGTCTGTCTCTCTGTCTGTCTTATCCCCTGGAACTTGAGATGGGCCACCATATAGTTGCTGGTAGTTGATCCCACGTTCTCTGGAAGAAGAGACAATGCTGTTAATTGTTGAGCCCTTTCAGTGGGCCAACCCATCTTTTAATTTCTAAAAGTATATGTGAGGCTGTGTTTATGTACATCATATGCAGACCATAAGTGGGATTTAGATTCTCCAGAAGATGACACCCTCTTCTAGAGTGTCTGAAGACAGCTACAGTGTACTTATATGTAATAAATAAATAAATAAATAAATAAATAAATAAATAAATAAATAAATATTTTTAAAAAAGTATAAGAAAGAAAGAAAGACCAGGCAGGCCTCCATCCTTATCTCTGTCAGTCTGTCTGTCTGTCTGTCTGATCCCTTGGAACTGGAGATGGGCCACCATATAGTTGCTGTTAGTTGACCCCAGGTTCTCTGGAAGAGGAGACAATGCTGTTAATTGTTGAGCCCTTTCAGTGGCTCCACCTATCTTTAAATTTTTAGAAGTATATGTTAGGCTGTGATTATGTACATCATATGCAGACCATAAGAGGGATTTAGATTCGCCAGAATTTGACACCCTCTTCTGGAGTGTCTGAAGACAACTACAGTGTACTTATATCTAATAAATACATAAATAAATAAATAAATAAATAAACATTATTTGAAAAGGATAAGAAAGAAAGAAAGACCAGGCAGGCCTGCCCTCCTTATCTCTGTCTGTCTGTCTGTCTGTCTGTCTGATCCCCTGGAACTGGAGATGGGCCACCATATAATTGCTGGTAGTTGATCCCAGGTTCTCTGGAAGAAGAAACAATGCTGTTAATTGCTGAGCCCTTTCAGTGGCCCCACCCATCTTAAATTTTTAGAAGTGTATGTGAATCTGTGTTTATGTCCATCATATGCAGATCATAAGAGGGATTTATATTCTCCAGAATCTGACACCCTTTTCTGGAGTGTCTGAAGACAGCTACAGTGTACTTATATATAATAAATAAATAAATATATAAATAAATAAATAAATAAATAAATAAATAAACATTTTTGAAAAAGGATAAGAAAGAATGTAAGACCAGGCAGGCCTGCCATCCTTATCTCTGTCTGTCTGTCTGTCTGTCTGATCCCCTGGAACTGGAGATGGGCCACCATATAGTTTCTGCTAGTTGATCCCAGGTTCTCTGGTAGAGGAGACAATGCTGTTAATTGTTGAGCCGTTTCAGTGGCCCCACACATCTTTAAATTTTTAGAAGTATATGTGAGGCTGTGTTTATGTACATCATATGCAGACCATAAGAGGGATTTAGATTCTCCAGAATATGACACCCTCTTCTGAAGTGCCTGAAGACAGCTACAGTGTACTTATATCTAATAAATACATATATAAATAAATAAACCTTTTTAAAATGTATAAGAAAAAAAGAAAAACCAGGCAGGCCTGCAATCCTTGTCTGTCTGTCTGTATGTATGTCTGTCTGATCCCCAGGAACTGGAATTGGACCAAAATATAGTTGCTGGTAGTTGATCCCAGGTCCTCTGGAAGAGGAGACAATGCTGTTAATTGTTGAGCCCTTTCAGTGGCCCCAACTATCTTTAAATTTTTAGAAGTATATGTGAGGCTGTGTTTATGTACATCATATGCAGACCATAAGAGGGATATAGATTCTCCAGAATCTGACACCCTCTTCTGGAGAGTCTGAAGATAGCTACAGTGTACTTATATCTAATAAATACATAAATAAATATATAAATAAACATTTTTTTAAAAAGGATAATAAAGAAAGAAAGACCAGGCAGGCCTGCCATCCTTATCACTGTCTGTATGTCTGTCTGTCTGATCCCCTGGAACTGGAAATGGGCCACCATATAGTTGCTGGTAGTTGATCCCAGGTACTCTGGAAGAGGAGACAATGCTGTTAATTGTTGAGCGTTTAGAGTGGCCCCACACTTCTTTAAATTTTTAGAAGTATATGTGAGGCTGTCTTTATGTACATCATATGCAGACCATAAGAGGGATTTAGATTCTCCAGAATCTGACACCCTCTTCTGGAGTGTCTGAACAGCTACAGTGTACTTATATCTAATAAATAAATAAATAAATAAATAAATAAATGAATAAATAAACATTTTTAAAAGGATAAGAAGAAAGAAAGACCAGGCAGGTCTGCCATCCATATCTCTGTCTGTCTGTCTGTCTGTCAATCTGATACCTGGGAACTTGAGATGGCCCATGAATAGTTGCTGGTAGTTGATCCCTGGTTCTCTAGAAGAGGAGACAATGCTGTTAATTGTTGAGCCCTTTCAATGGCGCCACCCATCTTTAAATATTTAGAAGTATATGTGAGGCTGTGTTCTTGTACATCATATGCGGACCATAAGAGGGATATAGATTCTCCAGAATCTGACACCCTCTTCCTGAGAGTCTGAAGACAGCTACAGTGTACTTATATCTAATAAATAAATAAATAAATAAATAAATGAATAAATAAATAAATAAACATTTTTTAAAAAGGATAAGAAAGGAAGAAAAATCAGGCAGGCCTGCCATCCTTATCTCTGTCTGTCTGTCTGTCTGTCTGTCTTATCCCCTGGAACTTGAGATGGGCCACCATATAGTTGCTGGTAGTTGATCCCACGTTCTCTGGAAGAAGAGACAATGGTGTTAATTGTTGAGCCCTTTCAGTGGGCCCAACCATCTTTTAATTTTTAGAAGTATATGTGAGGCTGTGTTTATGTACATCATATGCAGACCATAAGAGGGATTTAGATTCTCCAGAAGATGACACCCTCTTCTAGAGTGTCTGAAGACAGCTACAGTGTACTTATATCTAATAAATAAAGAAATAAATAAAGAAATAAATAAATAAATAAATATTTTTATTAAGTATAAGAAAGAAAGAAAGACCAGGCAGGCCTCCATCCTTATCTCTGTCTCTCTGTCTGTCTGTCTGTCTGATCCACTGGAACAGGAGATGGGCCACCATAAGGTGCTGGTAGTTTATCCCAGGTTCTCTGAAAGAGGAGACAATGCTGTTAATTGTTGAGCCCTCTCAGTGACCCCACACATCTTTAAATTTTTAGAAGTATATGTGAGGCTGTGTTTATGTACATCATATGCAGATCATAAGAGGGATTTAGATTCGCCAGAATTTGACACCCTCTTCTGGAGTGTCTGAAGACAACTACAGTGTACTTATATCTAATAAATACATAAATAAATAAATAAATAAATAAACATTTTTGAAAAAGGATAAGAAAGAAAGAAAGACCAGGCAGGCCTGCCCTCCTTATCTCTGTCTCTCTGACTGTCTGTCTGTCTGTCTGATCCCCTGGAACTGGAGATGGGCCACCATATAGTTGCTGGTAGTCGATCCCAGGTTCTCTGGAAGAAGAGACAATGCTGTTAATTGCTGAGCCCTTTCAGTGGCCCCACCCATCTTAAATTTTTAGAAGTGTATGTGAATCTGTGTTTATGTCCATCATATGCAGACCATAAGAGGGATTTATATTCTCCAGAATCTGACACCCTCTTCTGGAGCGTCTGAAGACAGCTACTGTGTACTTATATATAATAAATAAATAAATAAATAAATAAATGAATGAATAAATAAATAAATAAACATTTTTTAAAAGGATAAGAAAGAAAGAAAAATCAGGCAGTCCTGCCATTCTTATCTCTGTCTGTCTGTCTGTCTGTCTCATCCCCTGCAACTTGAGATGGGCCACCATATAGTTGCTGGTATTTGATCCCACGTTCTCTGGAAGAGGAGACAATGGTGTTAATTGTTGAGCCCTTTCAGTGGGCCCACACATCTTTAAATTTTTACAAGTATATATGAGGCTGTGTTTATGAACATCATATGCAGACCATAAGAGGGATTTAGAATCTCCATTAGATGACACCCTCTTCTAGAGTGTCTGAAGACAGCTACAGTGTACTTATATCTAATAAATACATAAATAAATAAATAAATAAATAAATAAACATTTTTTGAAAAGTATGGGCTGGTGAGATGGCTCAGTGGGTAAGAGCACCCTACTGCTCTTCCGAAGGTCCAGAGTTCAAATCCCAGCAACCACATGGTGGCTCACAACCATCCGTAACGAGATCTGGCGCTTTCTTCTGGAGTGTCTGAAGACAGCTACAGTGTACTTACATATAATAAATAAATAAATCTAAAAAAAAAAAATAAAAAGTATAAGAAATAAAGAAAGACCAGGCAGGCCTGCCATCCTTATCTCTGTCTCTCTGTCTGTCTGTCTGTCTGATCCACTGGCCTGGAGATGGGCCAACATAAGGTGCTGGTAGTTGATCCCAGGTTCTCTGGTAGAGGAGACAATGCTGTTAATTGTTGAGCCCTCTCAGTTGCCCCACACATCTTTAAATTTTTAGAAGTATATGTGAGGCTGTGTTTATGTACATCATATGCAGACCATAAGAGGGATATAGATTCTCCAGAATCTGACACCCTCTTCTGGAGAGTCTGAAGATAGCTACAGTGTACTTATATCTAATAAATACATAAATAAATAAATAAATAAATAAATAAATAAATAAATAAATAAATAAACATTTTTAAAAAGGATAAGAAAGAAAGAAAAATCAGGCAGGCCTGCCATCCTCATCTCTGTCTGTCTGTCTGTCTGTCTGATCCCCTGCAACTTGAGATGGGCCACCATATAGTTGCTGGTATTTGATCCCACGTTCTCTGGAAGAGGAGACAATGGTGTTAATTATTGAGCCCTTTCAGTAGGCCCACCCATCTTTAAATTTTTAGAAGTATATGTGAGTCTGTGTTCTTGTACCTCATATGCGGACCATAAGAGGGATATAGATTCTCCAGAATCTGACACCCTCTTCTGGAGAGTCTGAAGACAGCTACAGTGTACTTATATCTAATAAATACATAAATAAATAAATGAATAAATAAATAAATAAATAAATAAATAAATAAACATTTTTTAAAAAGGATAAGAAAGAAAGAAAAATCAGGCAGGCCTGCCATCCTTATCTCTGTCTGTCTGTCTGTCTGTCTGTCTTATCCCCTGGAACTTGAGATGGGCCACCATATAGTTGCTGGTAGTTGATCCCACGTTCTCTGGAAGAAGAGACAATGGTGTTAATTGTTGAGCCCTTTCAGTGGGCCCAACCATCTTTTAATTTTTAGAAGTATATGTGAGGCTGTGTTTATGTACATCATATGCAGACCATAAGAGGGATTTAGATTCTCCAGAAGATGACACCCTCTTCTAGAGTGTCTGAAGACAGCTACAGTGTACTTATATCTAATAAATAAATAAATAAATAAATAAATAAATAAATAAATAAATAAATAAATATTTTTATTAAGTATAAGAAAGAAAGAAAGACCAGGCAGGCCTCCATCCTTATCTCTGTCTCTCTGTCTGTCTGTCTGTCTGATCCACTGGAACTGGAGATGGGCCACCATAAGGTGCTGGTAGTTTATCCCAGGTTCTCTGAAAGAGGAGACAATGCTGTTAATTGTTGAGCCCTCTCAGTGACCCCACACATCTTTAAATTTTTAGAAGTATATGTGAGGCTGTGTTTATGTACATCATATGCAGATCATAAGAGGGATTTAGATTCGCCAGAATTTGACACCCTCTTCTGGAGTGTCTGAAGACAACTACAGTGTACTTATATCTAATAAATACATAAATAAATAAATAAATAAATAAATAAATAAATAAACATTATTTTAAAAGGATAAGAAAGAAAGAAAGACCAGGCAGGCCTGCCCTCCTTATCTCTGTCTGTCTGACTGTCTCTCTGTCTGTCTGATCCCCTGGAACTGGAGATGGGCCACCATATAGTTGCTGGTAGTTGATCCTAGGTTCTCTGGAAGAAGAGACAATGCTGTTAATTGCTGAGCCCTTTCAGTGGCCCCACCCATCTTAAATTTTTAGAAGTGTATGTGAATCTGTGTTTATGTCCATCATATGCAGACCATAAGAGGGATTTATATTCTCCAGAATCTGACACCCTCTTCTGAAGCGTCTGAAGACAGCTACTGTGTACTTATATATAATAAATAAATAAATAAATAAATAAATAAATAAATAAATAAATAAATAAACATTTTTTAAAAGGATAAGAAAGAAAGAAAAATCGGGCAGTCCTGCCATTCTTATCTCTGTCTGTCTGTCTGTCTGTCTGTCTCATCCCCTGCAACTTGAGATGGGCCACCATATAGTTGCTGGTATTTGATCTCACGTTCTCTGGAAGAGGAGACAATGGTGTTAATTGTTGAGCCCTTTCAGTGGGCCAAAACATCTTTAAATTTTTACAAGTATATGTGAGGCTGTGTTTATGAACATCATATGCAGACCATAAGAGGGATTTAGAATCTCCATTAGATGACACCCTCTTCTAGAGTGTCTGAAGACAGCTACAGTGTACTTATATCTAATAAATACATAAATAAATAAATAAATAAATAAATAAATAAATAAACATTTTTTTAAAAGTATGTGCTGGTGAGATGGCTCAGTGGGTAAGAGCACCCTACTGCTCTTCCGAAGGTCCAGAGTTCAAATCCCAGCAACCACATGGTGGCTCACAACCATCCGTAACGAGATCTGGCGCTTTCTTCTGGAGTGTCTGAAGACAGCTACAGTGTACTTACATATAATAAATAAATAAATCTAAAAAAAAAAAAATAAAAAGTATAAGAAATAAAGAAAGACCAGGCAGGCCTGCCATCCTTATCTCTGTCTCTCTGTCTGTCTGTCTGTCTGATCCACTGGCCTGGAGATGGGCCAACATAAGGTGCTGGTAGTTGATCCCAGGTTCTCTGGTAGAGGAGACAATGCTGTTAATTGTTGAGCCCTCTCAGTTGCCCCACACATCTTTAAATTTTTAGAAGTATATGTGAGGCTGTGTTTATGTACATCATATGCAGACAATAAGAGGGATTTAGATTCTCCAGAATCTGACACACTCTTCTGGAGTGTCTGAAGACAGCTACAGTGTACTTATATCTAATAAATACATAAATAAATATATAAATAAACATTTTTTTAAAAAGGATAATAAAGAAAGAAAGACCAGGCAGGCCTGCCATCCTTATCACTGTCTGTATGTCTGTCTGTCTGATCCCCTGGAACTGGAAATGGGCCACCATATAGTTGCTGGTAGTTGATCCCAGGTACTCTGGAAGAGGAGACAATGCTGTTAATTGTTGAGCGTTTAGAGTGGCCCCACACTTCTTTAAATTTTTAGAAGTATATGTGAGGCTGTCTTTATGTACATCATATGCAGACCATAAGAGGGATTTAGATTCTCCAGAATCTGACACCCTCTTCTGGAGTGTCTGAACAGCTACAGTGTACTTATATCTAATAAATAAATAAATAAATAAATAAATAAATGAATAAATAAACATTTTTAAAAGGATAAGAAGAAAGAAAGACCAGGCAGGTCTGCCATCCATATCTCTGTCTGTCTGTCTGTCTGTCAATCTGATACCTGGGAACTTGAGATGGCCCATGAATAGTTGCTGGTAGTTGATCCCTGGTTCTCTAGAAGAGGAGACAATGCTGTTAATTGTTGAGCCCTTTCAATGGCGCCACCCATCTTTAAATATTTAGAAGTATATGTGAGGCTGTGTTCTTGTACATCATATGCGGACCATAAGAGGGATATAGATTCTCCAGAATCTGACACCCTCTTCCTGAGAGTCTGAAGACAGCTACAGTGTACTTATATCTAATAAATAAATAAATAAATAAATAAATGAATAAATAAATAAATAAACATTTTTTAAAAAGGATAAGAAAGGAAGAAAAATCAGGCAGGCCTGCCATCCTTATCTCTGTCTGTCTGTCTGTCTGTCTGTCTTATCCCCTGGAACTTGAGATGGGCCACCATATAGTTGCTGGTAGTTGATCCCACGTTCTCTGGAAGAAGAGACAATGGTGTTAATTGTTGAGCCCTTTCAGTGGGCCCAACCATCTTTTAATTTTTAGAAGTATATGTGAGGCTGTGTTTATGTACATCATATGCAGACCATAAGAGGGATTTAGATTCTCCAGAAGATGACACCCTCTTCTAGAGTGTCTGAAGACAGCTACAGTGTACTTATATCTAATAAATAAAGAAATAAATAAAGAAATAAATAAATAAATAAATATTTTTATTAAGTATAAGAAAGAAAGAAAGACCAGGCAGGCCTCCATCCTTATCTCTGTCTCTCTGTCTGTCTGTCTGTCTGATCCACTGGAACAGGAGATGGGCCACCATAAGGTGCTGGTAGTTTATCCCAGGTTCTCTGAAAGAGGAGACAATGCTGTTAATTGTTGAGCCCTCTCAGTGACCCCACACATCTTTAAATTTTTAGAAGTATATGTGAGGCTGTGTTTATGTACATCATATGCAGATCATAAGAGGGATTTAGATTCGCCAGAATTTGACACCCTCTTCTGGAGTGTCTGAAGACAACTACAGTGTACTTATATCTAATAAATACATAAATAAATAAATAAATAAATAAACATTTTTGAAAAAGGATAAGAAAGAAAGAAAGACCAGGCAGGCCTGCCCTCCTTATCTCTGTCTCTCTGACTGTCTGTCTGTCTGTCTGATCCCCTGGAACTGGAGATGGGCCACCATATAGTTGCTGGTAGTCGATCCCAGGTTCTCTGGAAGAAGAGACAATGCTGTTAATTGCTGAGCCCTTTCAGTGGCCCCACCCATCTTAAATTTTTAGAAGTGTATGTGAATCTGTGTTTATGTCCATCATATGCAGACCATAAGAGGGATTTATATTCTCCAGAATCTGACACCCTCTTCTGGAGCGTCTGAAGACAGCTACTGTGTACTTATATATAATAAATAAATAAATAAATAAATAAATGAATGAATAAATAAATAAATAAACATTTTTTAAAAGGATAAGAAAGAAAGAAAAATCAGGCAGTCCTGCCATTCTTATCTCTGTCTGTCTGTCTGTCTGTCTCATCCCCTGCAACTTGAGATGGGCCACCATATAGTTGCTGGTATTTGATCCCACGTTCTCTGGAAGAGGAGACAATGGTGTTAATTGTTGAGCCCTTTCAGTGGGCCCACACATCTTTAAATTTTTACAAGTATATATGAGGCTGTGTTTATGAACATCATATGCAGACCATAAGAGGGATTTAGAATCTCCATTAGATGACACCCTCTTCTAGAGTGTCTGAAGACAGCTACAGTGTACTTATATCTAATAAATACATAAATAAATAAATAAATAAATAAATAAACATTTTTTGAAAAGTATGGGCTGGTGAGATGGCTCAGTGGGTAAGAGCACCCTACTGCTCTTCCGAAGGTCCAGAGTTCAAATCCCAGCAACCACATGGTGGCTCACAACCATCCGTAACGAGATCTGGCGCTTTCTTCTGGAGTGTCTGAAGACAGCTACAGTGTACTTACATATAATAAATAAATAAATCTAAAAAAAAAAAATAAAAAGTATAAGAAATAAAGAAAGACCAGGCAGGCCTGCCATCCTTATCTCTGTCTCTCTGTCTGTCTGTCTGTCTGATCCACTGGCCTGGAGATGGGCCAACATAAGGTGCTGGTAGTTGATCCCAGGTTCTCTGGTAGAGGAGACAATGCTGTTAATTGTTGAGCCCTCTCAGTTGCCCCACACATCTTTAAATTTTTAGAAGTATATGTGAGGCTGTGTTTATGTACATCATATGCAGACCATAAGAGGGATATAGATTCTCCAGAATCTGACACCCTCTTCTGGAGAGTCTGAAGATAGCTACAGTGTACTTATATCTAATAAATACATAAATAAATAAATAAATAAATAAATAAATAAATAAATAAATAAACATTTTTAAAAAGGATAAGAAAGAAAGAAAAATCAGGCAGGCCTGCCATCCTCATCTCTGTCTGTCTGTCTGTCTGTCTGATCCCCTGCAACTTGAGATGGGCCACCATATAGTTGCTGGTATTTGATCCCACGTTCTCTGGAAGAGGAGACAATGGTGTTAATTATTGAGCCCTTTCAGTAGGCCCACCCATCTTTAAATTTTTAGAAGTATATGTGAGTCTGTGTTCTTGTACCTCATATGCGGACCATAAGAGGGATATAGATTCTCCAGAATCTGACACCCTCTTCTGGAGAGTCTGAAGACAGCTACAGTGTACTTATATCTAATAAATACATAAATAAATAAATGAATAAATAAATAAATAAATAAATAAATAAACATTTTTTAAAAAGGATAAGAAAGAAAGAAAAATCAGGCAGGCCTGCCATCCTTATCTCTGTCTGTCTGTCTGTCTGTCTGTCTTATCCCCTGGAACTTGAGATGGGCCACCATATAGTTGCTGGTAGTTGATCCCACGTTCTCTGGAAGAAGAGACAATGGTGTTAATTGTTGAGCCCTTTCAGTGGGCCCAACCATCTTTTAATTTTTAGAAGTATATGTGAGGCTGTGTTTATGTACATCATATGCAGACCATAAGAGGGATTTAGATTCTCCAGAAGATGACACCCTCTTCTAGAGTGTCTGAAGACAGCTACAGTGTACTTATATCTAATAAATAAATAAATAAATAAATAAATAAATAAATAAATATTTTTATTAAGTATAAGAAAGAAAGAAAGACCAGGCAGGCCTCCATCCTTATCTCTGTCTCTCTGTCTGTCTGTCTGTCTGATCCACTGGAACTGGAGATGGGCCACCATAAGGTGCTGGTAGTTTATCCCAGGTTCTCTGAAAGAGGAGACAATGCTGTTAATTGTTGAGCCCTCTCAGTGACCCCACACATCTTTAAATTTTTAGAAGTATATGTGAGGCTGTGTTTATGTACATCATATGCAGATCATAAGAGGGATTTAGATTCGCCAGAATTTGACACCCTCTTCTGGAGTGTCTGAAGACAACTACAGTGTACTTATATCTAATAAATACATAAATAAATAAATAAATAAATAAATAAATAAATAAACATTATTTTAAAAGGATAAGAAAGAAAGAAAGACCAGGCAGGCCTGCCCTCCTTATCTCTGTCTGTCTGACTGTCTCTCTGTCTGTCTGATCCCCTGGAACTGGAGATGGGCCACCATATAGTTGCTGGTAGTTGATCCTAGGTTCTCTGGAAGAAGAGACAATGCTGTTAATTGCTGAGCCCTTTCAGTGGCCCCACCCATCTTAAATTTTTAGAAGTGTATGTGAATCTGTGTTTATGTCCATCATATGCAGACCATAAGAGGGATTTATATTCTCCAGAATCTGACACCCTCTTCTGAAGCGTCTGAAGACAGCTACTGTGTACTTATATATAATAAATAAATAAATAAATAAATAAATAAATAAATAAATAAATAAACATTTTTTAAAAGGATAAGAAAGAAAGAAAAATCGGGCAGTCCTGCCATTCTTATCTCTGTCTGTCTGTCTGTCTGTCTGTCTCATCCCCTGCAACTTGAGATGGGCCACCATATAGTTGCTGGTATTTGATCTCACGTTCTCTGGAAGAGGAGACAATGGTGTTAATTGTTGAGCCCTTTCAGTGGGCCAAAACATCTTTAAATTTTTACAAGTATATGTGAGGCTGTGTTTATGAACATCATATGCAGACCATAAGAGGGATTTAGAATCTCCATTAGATGACACCCTCTTCTAGAGTGTCTGAAGACAGCTACAGTGTACTTATATCTAATAAATACATAAATAAATAAATAAATAAATAAATAAATAAACATTTTTTTAAAAGTATGTGCTGGTGAGATGGCTCAGTGGGTAAGAGCACCCTACTGCTCTTCCGAAGGTCCAGAGTTCAAATCCCAGCAACCACATGGTGGCTCACAACCATCCGTAACGAGATCTGGCGCTTTCTTCTGGAGTGTCTGAAGACAGCTACAGTGTACTTACATATAATAAATAAATAAATCTAAAAAAAAAAAAATAAAAAGTATAAGAAATAAAGAAAGACCAGGCAGGCCTGCCATCCTTATCTCTGTCTCTCTGTCTGTCTGTCTGTCTGATCCACTGGCCTGGAGATGGGCCAACATAAGGTGCTGGTAGTTGATCCCAGGTTCTCTGGTAGAGGAGACAATGCTGTTAATTGTTGAGCCCTCTCAGTTGCCCCACACATCTTTAAATTTTTAGAAGTATATGTGAGGCTGTGTTTATGTACATCATATGCAGACAATAAGAGGGATTTAGATTCTCCAGAATCTGACACACTCTTCTGGAGTGTCTGAAGACAGCTACAGTGTACTTATATCTAATAAATACATAAATAAATATATAAATAAACATTTTTTTAAAAAGGATAATAAAGAAAGAAAGACCAGGCAGGCCTGCCATCCTTATCACTGTCTGTATGTCTGTCTGTCTGATCCCCTGGAACTGGAAATGGGCCACCATATAGTTGCTGGTAGTTGATCCCAGGTACTCTGGAAGAGGAGACAATGCTGTTAATTGTTGAGCGTTTAGAGTGGCCCCACACTTCTTTAAATTTTTAGAAGTATATGTGAGGCTGTCTTTATGTACATCATATGCAGACCATAAGAGGGATTTAGATTCTCCAGAATCTGACACCCTCTTCTGGAGTGTCTGAACAGCTACAGTGTACTTATATCTAATAAATAAATAAATAAATAAATAAATAAATGAATAAATAAACATTTTTAAAAGGATAAGAAGAAAGAAAGACCAGGCAGGTCTGCCATCCATATCTCTGTCTGTCTGTCTGTCTGTCAATCTGATACCTGGGAACTTGAGATGGCCCATGAATAGTTGCTGGTAGTTGATCCCTGGTTCTCTAGAAGAGGAGACAATGCTGTTAATTGTTGAGCCCTTTCAATGGCGCCACCCATCTTTAAATATTTAGAAGTATATGTGAGGCTGTGTTTATGTACATCACATGCAGACCATAAGAGGGATTTAGATTCTCCAGAATCTGACACCCTCTCCTGGAATGTCTGAAGACAGCTACAGTGTACTTATATCTAATAAATAAATAGATAAATAAAAAAATAAAAAATAAATAAATAAATAAATAAATAAATAAATAAATAAATAAACATTTTTTAAAAAGGATAAGAAAGAAAGAAAGACCAGGCAGGCCTGCCATCCATAACTCTGTCTGTCTGTTTGTCTGTCTATCTGATCTCCGGGAACTGGAGATGGGCCACCATATAGTTGCTGGTAGTTGATCCAAGGTTCTCTGGAAGATGAGACAATGCTGTTAATTGTTGAGCACTTTCAGTGGCCCCACACTTCTTTAAATATTTAGAAGTATATGTGAGGCTGTGTTTATGTACATCATATTCAGATTATAAGAGGATTTAGATTCTCCAGAATCTGACACCCTATACTGGAGTGTCTGAAAACAGCTACAGTGTACTTATATATATAAATACATAAATAAATAAATGAATAAATGAATAAATAAATAAATAAACATATTTTAAAAAGGATAAGAAAGAAAGTAAAACCAGGCAGGCCTGCAATCCTTGTCTGTCTGTCTGTCTGTCTGATCCCCTGGAACTGTAGATGGGCCACCATATAGTTGCTGATAGTTGATCCCAGGTTCTCTGGTAGAGGAGACAATGCTGTTAATTATTGAGCCGTTTCAGTGGACCCACACATCTTTAAATTTTTAGAAGTATATGTGAGGCTGTGTTTATGTACATCATATACAGACCATAAGAGGGATTTAGATTCTCCAGAATATGACACCCACTTCTGAAGTGTCTGAAGATAGCTACAGTGTACTTATATCTAATAAATACATATATAAATAAATAAACATTTTTAAAATGTATAAGAGAAGAAAGAAAAACCAGGCAGGCCTGCAATCCTTGTCTGTCTGTCTGTCTGTATGTCTGTCTTATCCCCTGGAACTGGAGATGGGCCACAATATAGTTGCTGGTAGTTGATCCCAGGTCCCGTGGAAGAGGAGACAATGCTGTTAATTGTTGAGCCCATTCAGTGGCCCCACCCATCTTTAAATTTTTAGAAGTATATGTGAGGCTGTGTTTATGTACATCATATGCAGACCATAAGAGGGATATAGATTCTCCAGAATCTGACACCCTCTTCTGGAGAGTCTGAAGACAGCACAGTGTACTTTTATCTAATAAATAAATAAATAAATAAATAAATAAATAAATAAATAAATAAACATTTTTAAAAAGGATAAGAAAGAAAAAAAAAATCAGGCAGGCCTGCCATCCTTATCTCTGTCTGTCTATCTGTCTGTCTGATCCCCTGCAACTTGAGATGGGCCACCATATAGTTGCTGGTAGTTGATCCCACGTTGTCTGGAAGAGGAGACAATGGTGTTAATTGTTGAGCCCTTTTAGTGGGCCCACCCATCTTTAAATTTTTAGAAGTATATGTGAGGCTGTGTTCATGTACATCATATGCAGACCATAAGAGGGATATAGATTCTCCAGAATCTGACACCCTCTTCGGGATTGTTTGAAGACAGCTACAGTGTACTTAAATCTAATAAATACATACTTAAATTAATAAACATTTTTTAAAAAGGATAAGAAAGAATGAAAGACCAGGTAGGCCTGCCATCCTTAACTCTATCTGTCTGTATGTCTGTCTGTCTGTCTGAACCCCTGGAACTGGAGATGGGCCACCATATAGTTGCTGGTAGTTGATCCCAGGTTCTCTATAAGAGGAGACAATGCTGTTAATTGTTGATCCCTTTCATTGGCCCCACACATCTTTAAATTTTTAGAAGTAAATGTGAGGCTGTGTTTATGTACATCATATGCATACCATAAGAGGGATTTACATTCTCCAGAATCTGACACCCTCCTCTGGAGTGTCTAAAGAATGCTACAGTGTACTTATATCTAAGAAATACATAAATAAATAAATAAATATTTTTTAAAAAGGTTAAGAAAGAAAGAAAGTCCAGGCAGGCCTGACATCCTTATCTCTGTCTGTCTGTCTGTCTGTCTGATCCCCTGGAACTGGAGATGGGCCACCTTGTAGGTGCTGGTAGTTAATCCCAGGTTCTCTGGAAGAGGAGACAATGCTGTTAATTGTTGAGCCATTTCAGTGGCCCCACCCATTTTTAATTTTTAGAAGTATATGTGAGGCTGTGTTTATGTACATCATATTCAGACCATAAGAGGGATTTAGATTCTCCAGAATCTGACACCCTCTTCTGGAGTGTCTGAAGACGGCTACAGTGTTCTTATATCTAATACATAAATAAATAAATAAATAAATAAATAAATAAATAAATAAATAAATAAACATTTTTTAAACCGGATAAGAAAGAAAGAAAGACCAGGCAGGGTTGCCATCCTTATCTCTGTCTCTCTGTCTGTCTGTCTGTCTGATCCACTGGAACTGGAGATGGGCCACCATAAGGTGCTGGTAGTTTATTCCAGGTTCTCTGAAAGAGGAGACAATGCTGTTAATTGTTGAGCCCTCTCATTGGCCCCACACATCTTTAAATTTTTAGAAGTATATGTGAGGCTGTGTTTATGTACATCATATGCAGACCATAAGAGGGATTTAGATTCTCCAGAATCTGACACCCTCTTCTGAAGTGTCTGAAGACAGCTACAGTGTACTTATATCTAATAAATACATAAATAAAAATATAAATAAACATTTTTTTAAAAAGGATAAGAAAGAAAGAAATACCAGGCAGGCCTGCCATCCTTAGCACTGTCTGTATGTCTGTCTGTCTGAACCCCTGGAACTGGAGATGGGCCACCATATAGTTGCAGGTAGTTGATCCCAGGTACTCTGGAAGAGGAGACAATGCTGTTAATTGTTGAGCTTTTAGAGTGGCCCCACCCTTCTTTAAATTTTTAGAAGTATATGTGAGGCTGTGTTTATGTACATCATATGCAGGCCATAAGAGGGATTTAGATTCTCCAGAATCTGACACCCTCTTCTGGAGTGTCTGAACAGCTACAGTGTACTTATATCTACTAAAAACATAAATAAATAGATAAATAAATAAATAAATAAATAAGTAAATATTTTTTTAAAAGGATAAGAAAGAAAGAAAGACCAGGCAGGCCTGGCATCCATATCTCTGCCTGTCTGTCTGTCTGTCTATGTGATCCCAGGGAACTGGAGATGGGACACCATATAGTTGCTGGTAGTTGATCCAAGGTTCTCTGGAAGAGGAGACAATGCTTTTAATTGTTGAGCCCTTTCAGTGGCCCCACACTTCTTTAAATATTTAGAAGTATATGTGAGGCTGTGTTTATGTACATCATATTCAGATTATAAGAGGACTTAGATTCTCCAGAATCTGACACCCTCTTCTGGAGTGTCTGAAGACAGCTACAGTGTACTTATATATAATAAATAAATAAATAAATAAATAAATAAATAAATAAATAAACATTTTTTAAAAAGGATAAGAAAGAAAGTAAGACCAGGCAGGCCTGCCAACCTTATCTCTGTCTGTCTGTCTGTCTGTCTGTCTGATCCCCTGGAACTGGAGATGGGCCACCATATAGTTGCTGGTAGTTGATCCAAGGTTCTCTGGGAGAGGAGACAATGCTCTTAATTGTTGAGCCCTTTCAGTGGCCCCACACTTCTTTAAATATTTAGAAGTATATGTGAGGCTGTGTTTATGTACATCATATTCAGATTATAAGAGGATTTAGATTCTCCAGAATTACACACCCTCTACTGGAGTGTCTGAAGACAGCTACAGTGTACTCATATATAATAAATAAATAAATAAATAAATAAATAAATAAATAAATAAATAAACATTTTTTAAAAAGGATAAGAAAGAAAGTAAGACCAGGCAGGCCTGCCATCCTTATCTCTGTCTGTCTGTCTGTCTGTCTGTCTGATCCCCTGGAACTGGAGATGGGCTACCATATAGTTGCTGGTAGTTGATTTCAGGTTCTCTGGAAGAGGAGACAATGCTGTTAATTGTTGAGCCCTATCAGTGGCCCTACCCATCTTTAAATTTTTAGAAGTGTATGTGAGGCTGTGTTTATGTACATCATATGCAGACCATAAGAGGGATTTAGATTCATCAGAATCTGACACCCTCTTCTGGAGTGTCTGAAGACAGCTACAGTGTACTTATATCTAATAAATACATAAATAAATAAAAATTTTTTAAAAAGGATAAGAAAGAAAGAAAGACCAGGCAGGCCTGCCATCCTTATCTCTGTCAGTCTGTCTGTCTGTCAGTCTGTCTGATCCCTTGGAACTGGAGATGGGCCACCATATAGTTGCAGTTAGTTGATCCCAGGTTCTCTAGAAGAGGAGACAATGCTGTTAATTGTTGAGCCATATCAGTGGCCCTACCCATCTTTAAATATTTAGAAGTATATGTGAGGCTGTGTTTATGTATATCATATGCAGACCATAAGAGGGATTTAGATTCTCGAGAATCTGACACCCTCTTCTGGAGTGTCTGAAGACAGCTACAGTGTACTTATATCTAATAAATAAATAAATAAATAAATAAATAAATAAATAAATAAATAAACATTTTTTAAAAAGGATAAGAAAGAAAGTAAGACCAAGCAGGCCTGCCATCCTTATCTCTATCTGTCTGTCTCTCTGTCTGTCTGATCCCCTGGAACTTGAGATGGGCCACCATATAGTTGCTGGTAGTTGATCCCAGGTTCTCTGGAAGAGGAGACAATGCTGTTAATTGTTGAGCCCTTTCAGTGTCCCCACCCATTTTTAATTTTTAGATGTATATGTGATGCTGTGTTTATGTACATCATATTCAGACCATAAGAGGGATTTAGATTCTCTAGAATCTGTCACCCTCCTCTGGAGTGTCTGAAAACGGCTACAGTGTACTTATATCTAATAATTACATAAATAAATAAATGAATAAATAAATAAATAAATAAATAAATAAACATTTTTTAAAATGTATAAGAAATAAAGAAAGACCAGGCAGGCCTGCCATCCTTATCACTGTCTGTATGTCTGTCTGTCTGATCCCCTGGAACTGGAGATGGGCCACCTTTTAGGTGCTGGTAGTTGATCCCAGGTTCTCTGGAAGAGGAGACAATGCTGTTAATTGTTGAGACCTTTCAGTGACCCCACCTATTTATAATTTTTATAAGTATATGTGAGGCTGTGTTTATGTACATCATATGCAGACCATAAGAGGGATTTAGATTCTCCAGAATCTGACACCCTCTTCTGGAGTGTCTGAACAGCTACAGTGTACTTATATCTACTAAATACATAAATAAATAAATAAATAAATAAATAAATAAATAAATAAATAAACATTTTTCAAAAAGGATAAGACAGAAAGAAAGACCAGGCAGGCCTGCCATCCATTCTCTGTCTGTCTGTCTGTCTGTCTATCTGATCCCCGGGAACTGGAGATGGGCCACCATATAGTTGCTGGTAGTTGATCCAAGGTTCTCTGGAAGAGGAGACAATGCTGTTAATTGTTGAGCCCTTTCGGTGGCCCCACACTTCTTTAAATATTTAGAAGTATATGTGAGGCTGTGTTTATGTACATCATATTCAGATTATAAGAGCATTTAGATTCTCCAGAATCTGACACCCTATACGGGAGTGTCTGAAGACAGCTACAGTGTACTTATATCTAATACATAAATAAATAAATAAATAAATAAATAAATAAATAAATAAATAAACATTTTTGAAAAAGGATAAGAAAGAAAGTAAGACCAGGCAGGCCTGCCATCCTTATCTCTGTCTGTCTGTCTGTCTGTCTGATCCCCGGGAACTGGAGATGGGCAACCATATAGTTGCTGGTAGTTGATCCAAGGTTCTCTGGAAGAGGAGATAATGCTTTTAATTGTTGATCCCTTTCAGTGGCCCCACACTTCTTTAAATATTTAGAAGTATATGTGAGGCTGTGTTTATGTACATCATATTCAGATTATAAGAGGATTTAGATTCTCCAGAATCTGACACCCTCTACTGGAGTGACTGAAGACAGCTACAGTGTACTTATATATAATAAATACAGAAGTAAATAAATAAATAAATAAACATTTTTTAAAAAGGATAAGAAAGAAAGAACAGGCAGGCCTGCCATCCTTATCTCTGTCTGTCTGTCTGTCTTTCTGATCCCCTGGAACTGGAGATGGGCTACCATAAATTTGCTGGTAGTTGATCCCAGGTTCTCTGGAAGAGGAGACAATGCTGTTAATTTTTGAGCCCTATCAGTGGCCCTACCCATCTTTAAATATTTAGAAGTATATGTGAGGCTGTGTTTATGTACATCATATGCAGACCATAAGAGGGATTTAGATTCTCCAGAATCTGACACCCTCTTCTGGAGTGTCTGAAGACAGCTACAGTGTATTTATATCTAATAAATAAATAAATAAATAAATAAATAAATAAATAAATAAACATTTTTTAAAAAGGATAAGAAGGAAAGTAAGGCCAGGCAGGTCTGCCATCCTTATCTATGTCTGTCTATCTCTCTGTCTGTCTGATCCTCTGGAACTGGAGATGGGCCACCATATAGTTGCTGGTAGTTGATCCCAGGTTCTCTGGAAGATGAGACAATGCTGCTAATTGTTGAGCCCTTTCAGTGGCCCCACCCATTTTTAATTTTTAGAAGTATATGTGATGCTGTGTTTATGTACATCATATTCAGACCATAAGAGGGATTTAGATTCTCTAGAATCTGTCACCCTCTTCTGGAGTGTCTGAAGACGGCTACAGTGTACTTATATCTAATAAATACATAAATAAATAAATAAATAAATAAATAAATAAATAAATAAACATTTTTTTAAAAAGTATAAGAAATAAAGAAAGACCAGGCAGGCCTGCCATCCTTATCTCTGTCTCTCTGTCTGTCTGTCTGTCTGATCCACTGGAACTGGAGATGGGCCACCATAAGGTGCTGGTAGTTTATCCCAGGTTCTCTGAAAGAGGAGACAATGCTGTTAATTGTTGAGCCCTCTCAGTGGCCCCACACATCTTTAAATTTTTAGAAGTATATGTGAGGCTGTGTTTATGTACATCATATGCAGACCATAAGAGGGATTTAGATTCTCCAGAATCTGACACCCTCTTTTGGAGTGTCTGTACAGCTATAGTGTACTTATATCTAATAAATAAATAAATAAATAAATAAACAAACATTTTTTTTTAAAAAAAGGATAAGAAGAAAGAAAGACCAGGCAGGCCTGCCATCCTTATCACTGTCTGTCTGTCTGTCTGTCTGATCCCTGGAAATGGAGATGGACCACCATATAGTTGCTGGTAGTTGATCCCAGGTTCTCTATAAGAGGAGACAATGCTGTTAATTGTTGAGCCCTTTCAGTGGCCGCACACATCTTATAATTTTTAGAAGTATATGTTAGGCTGTGTTTATGTACATCATATGCAGACCATAAGAGGGATTTAGATTCTCCAGAATCTGACACCCTCTTCTGGAGTGTCTGAACAGCTAGAGTGTACTTTTATCTAATAAATACATAAATAAATAAATAAATAAATAAATAAATAAATAAATAAACATTTTTTAAAAAGTATAAGAAATAGAGACCAGACAGGCCTGCCATCCTTATCTCTGTCTCTCTGTCTGTCTGTCTGTCTGATCCACTGGAACTGGAGATGGGCCACCATAAGTTGCTGGTAGTTTATCCCAGGTTCTCTGAAAGAGGAGACTATGCTGTTAATTGTTGAGGCCTCTCATTGGCCCCACCCATCTTTAAATTTTTAGAAGTATATGTGAGGCTGTGTTTATGTACATCATATGCAGACCATAAGAGGGATTTAGATTCTCCAGAATCTGACACCCTCTTCTGGAGTGTCTGAAGACAGCTACAGTGTACTTATATCTAATAAATACATAAATAAATATATAAATAAACATTTTTTTAAAAAGGATAAGAAATAAAGAAAGACCAGGCAGGCCTGCCATCCTTATCACTGTCTGTATGTCTGTCTGTCTGATCCCCTGGAACTGGAGATGGGCCACCTTTTAGGTGCTGGTAGTTGATCCCAGGTTCTCTGGAAGAGGAGACAATGCTGTTAATTGTTGAGACCTTTCAGTGACCCCACCTATTTATAATTTTTATAAGTATATGTGAGGCTGTGTTTATGTACATCATATGCAGACCATAAGAGGGATTTAGATTCTCCAGAATCTGACACCCTCTTCTGGAGTGTCTGAACAGCTACAGTGTACTTATATCTACTAAATACATAAATAAATAAATAAATAAATAAATAAATAAATAAATAAATAAATAAATAAACATTTTTCAAAAAGGATAAGACAGAAAGAAAGACCAGGCAGGCCTGCCATCCATTCTCTGTCTGTCTGTCTGTCTGTCTATCTGATCCCCGGGAACTGGAGATGGGCCACCATATAGTTGCTGGTAGTTGATCCAAGGTTCTCTGGAAGAGGAGACAATGCTGTTAATTGTTGAGCCCTTTCGGTGGCCCCACACTTCTTTAAATATTTAGAAGTATATGTGAGGCTGTGTTTATGTACATCATATTCAGATTATAAGAGGATTTAGATTCTCCAGAATCTGACACCCTATACGGGAGTGTCTGAAGACAGCTACAGTGTACTTATATCTAATACATAAATAAATAAATAAATAAATAAATAAATAAATAAATAAATAAATAAACATTTTTGAAAAAGGATAAGAAAGAAAGTAAGACCAGGCAGGCCTGCCATCCTTATCTCTGTCTGTCTGTCTGTCTGTCTGATCCCCGGGAACTGGAGATGGGCAACCATATAGTTGCTGGTAGTTGATCCAAGGTTCTCTGGAAGAGGAGATAATGCTTTTAATTGTTGATCCCTTTCAGTGGCCCCACACTTCTTTAAATATTTAGAAGTATATGTGAGGCTGTGTTTATGTACATCATATTCAGATTATAAGAGGATTTAGATTCTCCAGAATCTGACACCCTCTACTGGAGTGACTGAAGACAGCTACAGTGTACTTATATATAATAAATACAGAAGTAAATAAATAAATAAATAAACATTTTTTAAAAAGGATAAGAAAGAAAGAACAGGCAGGCCTGCCATCCTTATCTCTGTCTGTCTGTCTGTCTTTCTGATCCCCTGGAACTGGAGATGGGCTACCATAAATTTGCTGGTAGTTGATCCCAGGTTCTCTGGAAGAGGAGACAATGCTGTTAATTTTTGAGCCCTATCAGTGGCCCTACCCATCTTTAAATATTTAGAAGTATATGTGAGGCTGTGTTTATGTACATCATATGCAGACCATAAGAGGGATTTAGATTCTCCAGAATCTGACACCCTCTTCTGGAGTGTCTGAAGACAGCTACAGTGTATTTATATCTAATAAATAAATAAATAAATAAATAAATAAATAAATAAATAAATAAACATTTTTTAAAAAGGATAAGAAGGAAAGTAAGGCCAGGCAGGTCTGCCATCCTTATCTATGTCTGTCTATCTCTCTGTCTGTCTGATCCTCTGGAACTGGAGATGGGCCACCATATAGTTGCTGGTAGTTGATCCCAGGTTCTCTGGAAGATGAGACAATGCTGCTAATTGTTGAGCCCTTTCAGTGGCCCCACCCATTTTTAATTTTTAGAAGTATATGTGATGCTGTGTTTATGTACATCATATTCAGACCATAAGAGGGATTTAGATTCTCTAGAATCTGTCACCCTCTTCTGGAGTGTCTGAAGACGGCTACAGTGTACTTATATCTAATAAATACATAAATAAATAAATAAATAAATAAATAAATAAATAAATAAATAAATAAACATTTTTTTAAAAAGTATAAGAAATAAAGAAAGACCAGGCAGGCCTGCCATCCTTATCTCTGTCTCTCTGTCTGTCTGTCTGTCTGATCCACTGGAACTGGAGATGGGCCACCATAAGGTGCTGGTAGTTTATCCCAGGTTCTCTGAAAGAGGAGACAATGCTGTTAATTGTTGAGCCCTCTCAGTGGCCCCACACATCTTTAAATTTTTAGAAGTATATGTGAGGCTGTGTTTATGTACATCATATGCAGACCATAAGAGGGATTTAGATTCTCCAGAATCTGACACCCTCTTTTGGAGTGTCTGTACAGCTATAGTGTACTTATATCTAATAAATAAATAAATAAATAAATAAACAAACATTTTTTTTTAAAAAAAGGATAAGAAGAAAGAAAGACCAGGCAGGCCTGCCATCCTTATCACTGTCTGTCTGTCTGTCTGTCTGATCCCTGGAAATGGAGATGGACCACCATATAGTTGCTGGTAGTTGATCCCAGGTTCTCTATAAGAGGAGACAATGCTGTTAATTGTTGAGCCCTTTCAGTGGCCGCACACATCTTATAATTTTTAGAAGTATATGTTAGGCTGTGTTTATGTACATCATATGCAGACCATAAGAGGGATTTAGATTCTCCAGAATCTGACACCCTCTTCTGGAGTGTCTGAACAGCTAGAGTGTACTTTTATCTAATAAATACATAAATAAATAAATAAATAAATAAATAAATAAATAAACATTTTTTAAAAAGTATAAGAAATAGAGACCAGACAGGCCTGCCATCCTTATCTCTGTCTCTCTGTCTGTCTGTCTGTCTGATCCACTGGAACTGGAGATGGGCCACCATAAGTTGCTGGTAGTTTATCCCAGGTTCTCTGAAAGAGGAGACTATGCTGTTAATTGTTGAGGCCTCTCATTGGCCCCACCCATCTTTAAATTTTTAGAAGTATATGTGAGGCTGTGTTTATGTACATCATATGCAGACCATAAGAGGGATTTAGATTCTCCAGAATCTGACACCCTCTTCTGGAGTGTCTGAAGACAGCTACAGTGTACTTATATCTAATAAATACATAAATAAATATATAAATAAACATTTTTTTAAAAAGGATAAGAAAGAAATAAAGACCAGGCAGGCCTGCCATCCTTATCACTGTCTCTATGTCTGTCTGTCTGATCCCCTGGAACTGGAGATGGACCACCATATAGTTGCTGGTAGTTGATCCCAGGTACTCTGGAAGAGGAGACAATGCTATTAATTGTTGAGGTTTTAGAGTGGCCCCACCCTTCTTTAAATTTTTAGAAGTATATGTGAGGCTGTGTTTATGTACATCATATTCAGACCATAGGAGGGATTTAGATTCTCCAGAATCTGACACCCTCTTCTGGAGTGTCTGAAGACAGCTACAGTGTAATTATATCTAATAAATAAATAGATAAATAAATAAATAAATAAATAAATAAACATTTTTTAAAAAGGATAAGAAAGAAAGAAAGACCAGGCAGGCCTGCCATCCATATCTCTGTCTGTCTGTCTGTCTGTCTATCTGATCCCCGGGAACTGGAGATGGGCCACCATATAGTTGCTGGTAGTTGATCCAAGGTTTTCTGGAAGAGGAGACAATGCTGTTAATTGTTGAGCCCTTTCAGTGGCCCCACACTTCTTTAAATATTTAGAAGTATATGTGATGCTGTGTTTATGTACATCATATTCAGATTATAAGAGGATTTAGATTCTCCAGAATCTGACACCCTATACTGGAGTGTCTGAAGACAGCTACAGTGTACTTATATATAATAAATAAATAAATAAATAAATAAATAAATAAATAAATAAACATTTTTGAAAAAGGATAAGAAAGAAAGTAAGACCAGGAAGGCCTGCCATCCTTATCTCTGTCTGTCTGTCTGTCTGATCCACTGGAACTGGAGATGGGCCACCATATAGTTGCTGGTAGTTGATCCCAGGTTCTCTGGAAGAGGAGACAATGCTGTTAATTGTTGAGCCCTTTCAGTGGCCCCACCCATTTTTAATTTTTAGAAGTATATGTGATGCTGTGTTTATGTACATCATATTCAGACCATAAGAGGGATTTAGATTCTCTAGAATCTGTCATCCTCTTCTGGAGTGTCTGAAGACGGGTACAGTGTACTTATATCTAATAAATACATAAATAAATAAATAAATAAACATTTTTTAAAAAGGATAAGAAATAAAGAAAAATCAGGCAGGCCTGCCATCCTTATCTCTGTCTGTCTGTCTGTCTGTCTTATCCCCTGGAACTTGAGATGGGCCACCATATAGTTGCTTGTAGTTCATCCAAGGATCTCTGGAAGAGGAGACAATGCTGTTAATTGTTGAGCCCTTTCAGTGGGCCCACACTTCTTTAAATTTTTAGAAGTATATGTGAGGCTGTGTTTATGTACATCATATGCAGACCATAAGAGGGATTTAGATTACCCAGAAGATGAAACCCTCTTCTAGAGTGTCTGAAGACAGCTAAAGTGTACTTATATCTAATAAATACATACTTAAATTAATAAACATTTTTTAAAAGTATAAGAAAGAAAGAAAGACCAGGCAGGCCTCCATCCTTATCTGTGTCAGTCTGTCTGTCTGTCTGATCCATTGGAACTGGAGATGGGCCACTATATAGTTGCTGTTAGTTGATCCCAGGTTCTCTGGAAAAAGAGACAATGCTGTTAATTGTTGAGCCCTTTCAGTGGCTCCACCTATCTTTAAATTTTTAGAAGTATATGTTAGGCTGTGTTTATGTACATCATATGCAGACCATAAGAGGGATTTAGATTCTCCAGAATCTGACACCCTCTTCTGGAGTGTCTGAAGACAATACAGTGTACTTATATCTAATAAATAAATAAATAAATAAATAAATAAATAAATAAATAAACATTATTTTAAAAGGATAAGAAAGAAAGAAAAACCATGCAGGCCTGCCCTCCTTATCTCTGTCTGTCTGTCTGTCTGTCTGATCCCCTGGAACTGGAGATGGGCCACCATATAGTTGCTGGTAGTTGATCCCAGGTTTTCTGGAAGAAGAGACAATGCTGTTAATTGTTGAGCCCTTTCAGTGGCCCCACCCATCTTAAATTTTTAGAAGTGTATGTGAATCTGTGTTTATGTCCATCATATGCAGACCTTAAGAGGGATTTATATTCTCCAGAATCTGACACCCTCTTCTGGAGTGTCTGAAGACAGCTACAGTGTACTTATATTTTATAAATATATAAATAAATAAATAAACATTTTTTAAAAAGGATAAGAAAGAAAGAAAAACCAGGTAGGACTGCCACCCTTGTCTGTCTGTCTCTTTGTCTGCCTGATCCCCTGGAACTGGAGATGGGCCACCATATAGTTGCTGGTAGTTGATCCCAGGTTCTCTGTTATAGGAGACAATGCTGTTAATTTTTGAGCCCTTTCAGTGCCCCCACACATCTTTAAATTTTTAGAAGTATATGTGAGGCTGTGTTTATGTACATCATATGCAGACCATAAGAGGGATTTAGATTCTCCAGAATCTGGCACCCTCTTCTGGAGTGTCTGAAGACAGCTACAGTGTACTTATATGTAATAAATAAATAAATAAATAAATAAATAAATAAATAAATAAATAAACATTTTTTAAAAAAGTATAAGAAAGAAAGAAAGACCAGGCAGGCCTCCATTCTTATCTCTGTCTGTCTGTCTGTCTGTCTGATACCCTGGAACTGGAGATGGGCCACCATATAGTTGCTGGTAGTTTATCCAAGGTTCTCTCGAAGAGGAGACAATGCTGTTAATTGTTGATCTCTTTCTGTGGCCCCACCCATCTTTAAATTTTTAGAAGTATATGTGAGGCTGTGTTTATGTACATCATATGCAGACCATAAGAGGGATTTAGATTCTCCAGAATCTGACACCCTCTTTTGGAGTATCTGAAGATAGCTACAGTGTACTTATATCTAATTAATAAATAAATAAATAAATAAATGAATAAATAAATAAATAAATAAATAAACATTTTTTAAAAAGGATAAGAAAGAAAGAAAGACCAGGCAGGGCTGCCATCCTTATCTTTGTCTGTCTGTCTGTCTCTCTGTTTGTCTGTCTGTCTGATCTCCTGGAACTGGAGATGGGCCACCATTTTGTTGCTGGTAGTGAAAGACTCCAGGACTCCCAAAGGGAGGCACTTACTCAAGCCTCGGGTCAGCCGCGCACCCAAGAAGACACTGAGACCGAACTTAAGATGTATAGAGAGTAAGATTTAATACAGCAACGACAAGAAAGCACACAAAAAGCACATATACCAGATATCTGGGGTCGAAACTCATGCAGCCAGCAAGGTGCAGAGGAGATTCGGCAATTGGCCCAGACTTGTCACAGGCTTTTATAGGAGAAGGGTAAGGAGAAAAGTACAAGTTTTACGTCACCAAGGTGTTCTGCCAAGGAGCTTTACATAACCAAGTGGTCGTGTCCTATATTTTGGCAATGTACTCGATCTATTGGAACATTCTGGGGTAGTACCAGGAGGCCCCTATCTCAAAAATGTTCTTGGAACAGTCTTCAGTTAGGAGGGGTTGGACTGAGTTCGCTCCAGGAGACCCTTATCTCAGAAATGCTCCTGGAACCGTTCTCACTTGGGAGGGGTCGGACTCTGGGGTGAAGAGTTCAAGAATGTACTCTGAGGTAAAAAGTTCAGGTGTGTTCCGGGAACAACCTCTAGATGGGAGGGGTAAGAGAACTCTGAGTTGGAGAGTTCATGGAGAGTTCAGCTTTTCTTCTTTCATTCCCCCCTTCTTTTAGTGAATAGCTCTAATCTTAGAGCGAGTCCTGCATTTATCCCCCTCCACAGAGTCCAATCTCTTTCTGTTTTGTAACATCACTTTGGACAGGGAAGTCAAAAATAGACCGTTTTATAGTTCTAAGATCAACATCCATAGCTGTACATAACCAACAGGATTGAGTCATATTAGGATTAGTTCTAAAACTTAAGAAAGCTCTTAGTCTATGTGGCCATTGGGGAGGTCGTGGCCAGCAGGGGATGAGATGGCCACATTATTTTTGTGGTAGTTCTGATTTTTTAGATGGCGCTGTAGATGGCCTTCCTTAGCGTAGGCCTTGTGGCACAGGTGGCATTCATAGAGCCGGCCCCCTGTGTGCAGATGCATATGGTTTTTGAGGTCGTAGTTATGCAGGAAGCGGGCTGGACAGTGGGGGCATGAGTAGGGTCGCTCTCCTGTGTGCTCTCGCATGTGGATCTTCAGCTTATCATTCCTGGTGAAGCGGATACCGCAGACCTCACAGGCAAAAGGCTTTTCACCATTGTGGGTCCTTATGTGCCGAGGCAGTTTGCCTGCCCCGTGGATTATCTTGTGACAGACTGGGCACTCTTGGGGCATCTGTGAAAGGCGTTTAGGCACTAGCTTGTTTTGGTCATTTAGGCCTGGTGTCAGGGCATCCTGGTGCAGCGAACTTAGGTAAGCCCTCAGGTCAGGGTCAATGAGATCTTCATCTGAGCCCAGCTCTTCTGATGATAGTGGAGGTTCGTTACTCTGGGCCAGCCCGTAGCCTGGTGGGTTGAGCATTTTTGAGGTTGAGGCTGTGGGGGTGGCAGTGGCAAAAGCCTCCAGGTACTGTCGGGCTCGCTCACAGTCATCTTTATCTGGGCTGGGGGCTTCCAGTCCACTGCCTTGCAAAATCTCCAAGCAAGTAGTGACGACACATGGGATTTCCAGTAGCCGAGCAGCTTGGAGTACAGCCGGCACATTGGCGTTGCTGGTGGTCAGTGTGGCTGTGTAAGCAAACTCGAGCAGGGCACTTAGGGCCTCCGGCCCTACAAAGTTCAGCTCACACACACTGGCTTTTGCTCCCCCAGAAGCCGTTTCAACACTCTCTGTTTTTATTACTGTTCTCTCTCTCTCTTCTGTAAAGAGCCTCTTGAAGTAGTGGCTACAGGCAGCCAGCACAGCCCTGTGGGTTTGGTACTCAAAACCCTGTGTCCTGATGGTGAGGTCGCACAGATGACCCAGCTGGCGCTGCTCGTTTAGGCAGCTCAGGAGCTCGCTGCTGTGATCTGGGAATGGGATTCCAATTAGGTCATCCTCGGGGCTCCCCATCTTTTTCTTTTTAGTCGTTGGGTCTGTTTGCTGGAGCTGGGCAACAGAGCAGGGTGTAGAAAGAGTCAACACAGGGATCCAATATCCTGCTAGACTTAGTCAAGGGGGGGCGGTCCCCCATGTAGAATTTCATAAGAAGTAAGACCGAAACGTCCAGGTGTGTTTCGGACTCTGAGAAGCACAAAGGGAAGGAGGGTCACCCAGTCTTTACCGTCAGTCTCAATAGCTAGTTTAACAACATAGGTTAAGACAGTGATGGGCATAGGAGTCTCATAAAGGATCTTAAACAGAGTAAAACTGAATCAAGAAATAGGGCATAGGGAAGGAACACCAAGTCCATGCCAGTCTCCACGATTAATTTTATCAAGGTCTGTCTTAGAGTTTTAGACTAATTTTTATCTATCCTGAGCTCTGAGGTCTATACACACAATGTAATTTTTATTTGACCTCTAAATGCTTGGCCACACCCTGACTTACCTGGGCAACAAAGCAGGGCCATTATCTGACACTATTGCCTTTGGCACTCTGAACCTTGGAAAAATTTTCTTTAATAATCTTCTTGATGACTATGTGAGCAGTCTCATTTATCCATATTGAGAACGTCTTCTGCAAATGTCAACAGCTTTCTTTGTTTGTATTGTTCCATACAGTGGCAAAAGCATACCTGCTGTCAGTGTCATTTATAAAGCTTGTATCAAAACCACAAGTTCAGCTTTCTGGGCTGAAGTCCCTATAGGGAGGCTGCTGGCCTAGATCACCTGCTTTTTGTCCACTGCTGCACTGCTGTCCCCGCCTTCCGCTTACCTTTAACCATGAGGCCACTGCCATCCGTGTACCAGTTTAAACTTTCAGGCCAAGGCTGATTTGATCTTTACCTGCTGAGGTAAGTAGCCCCCTCTGTTGGTAGGTGGCCCCATGGATATGAGCTGCTTTCCATCTGCTACTGCTGCTCCTGTGACAAAGCTGCTGCCATCCGTGTACCAGGCAGGCACACCAAGGCTGATCAGTCAGATCTCTCCTTGTTCCAGTTTCATCAGCACATTGATGTACAGGAGTGGAGTCATCCGCCAAGGGGAGGTGGCAGGATTGAGGATGGCAGGTGGAGCAAAAGTTACTCAATCATTCAGCAACAAATTCTGGTAGTGGGTATAGTCACATGCTGACCCAGGGTAAGCTTGTCAGGGTCTTTAACAAGCAGGGCCATTGCAGCTCATCAACATATAAGGTAAAAGGCTTAGTCAAATCTGGCAAAGCCAGAGCGGGGGCTGCAAGCAGGGCTGCCTTTATGCTGTCAAAGGCTTTTTGGTGTTTCTCAGTCCAGGTGAATGGGACTTTTTCTTTAGTCCAGAGTCTGCAAAAGCCCACCGTCCCCAGAAACTCACGTACTTGGCGCGGGGTGGTGGGGGTTGGGATCAGCATCACAGTCTTTTTTCTTGGCTTCGGTGAGCCACCGCTTTCCGTCGTTTTGGCACCTCGGTAACTGAGCTTTCTTAGCCGATACCCGATACCCCAACTCACCCAGTTCATTCAGGAGCTTCTAGGAGGGCCAGAATTTCTTCTTTGTCTTTGATGTCTCTGCCTTCAGCCAACCGCAGGGCTTGGGTTAGCGCCAGGAGTTCAGCCTTCTGAGCCAAAGTTCCTTCTGCTAGAATGTCAGAGCAGTGATGAGTAGGTGAAGACTCAGCAGGTTAGCAGGGGAAGTGAAGGTCACTTGTTCTGTCAACAAAAAGCTCTAATAATGTGTCCATCAGTCAGGGAAACAATTGGATCATGTGTCCCTGACCAAAAGCCATTATGTGCAGACAAGCAGGCCATCCCTCAGTCACCAGGTCTAATTTTTCCAAGTGCCACTGGTCTTTTAGGGTCCCAATTTCTGAGTAAGAACCTCTTTGGCAATACTTTTGTTCTCAGTCACATTTAGGAGTCCCAAAGTTGGGGACAACATTAGGGCAGTCTCAATAGCATCTAAGGCCATCCAAGGTTGTTCTTTATTTCTTATACGAAGGGCTGTTTATCTTTTTAATGCAGCAAAACCTGGAATCCACAGTTTGCAAAGACCTGTAGTGTCCAGGGACCTTTTAAACTTGCTTTGCATTGGTCAGTGGAGGAATATGAAAACACAGTCTCTTTTTAGCTGCATCAACAGGTAGGCCACCAGTCTCTTTACTTATAGCCACGAACAGGTGAAGGGTTTTGTCTTGAGGGGGGGGGCTCCTCTTCTTTTTGTTAGGACAGCCTCTCACCCAGTGCTCTTCTTTTTCAACAGCAAACACTCTGATCTTTAGCCAAAAGCTTTCTTTTTTCTTGTTGCCAGGTACTAAGTTTTCTAGTTTCCCTGACGTTTGTGACCAGCATTTCATTTCTCTTATCTTTTTTAGAAAATTTTCTGGCTCCTTATTTCTTACAGATCATCTCTAAGTGCTAGTATTATTAGCAAGTGTCACTTTGCTAGGTTCTAGTCTTTGTCATTTATCTCTCTTTGCTCCTATTTCTTAACTGCAATGGAGATCTCATATAATGTCTCTCTTTCTATCTATATATATCTCTTTCTTGTCTTTGCTTACTTTGAATGTTATCTAATTATTACATCTATATTCTGTCACTTAACTTTTTTCATAGTTTACCTCTTTTTACTGTTAACCTATTTCTTTTGAGTCTGCTGAAGCTTTGCTCTCAGTTCTTCTTTGCAGACCTCTATCCTTCATCAGAGCCTGGCAGTTAGACTCGTAGGTGCTCCTTACCTTGTATATCTCCCTCACCGGAGCTTAAAACAGATTCACTGCTAGCAGCTCAGGGCGATGCCTGAGAAGAGAAAACACACGGGGCAGAGAAGGGGGTGCAGCTCTTACATCTGGCTGCACACTGATATCTCAAAATGAACACAATTTTTTCTGTTAACAGTTAACAAGAGACAGGATACAGGGGACAGGGAAATGAGAAGCAACCAGGGAACCTTGTGGCGTCCTCAGATCAGACGCGGCAACCCGCTGAACTCAAGCATACTAGTCAGCGGAGGGAAAGAAACTAACCAGGATTTTCTCAGTAACGGCGAATGAACAGGGAGGAGCCAAGCGCCGAGTCTCCGCCGCGCCACGGCGAAATGTGGGAGTGGCAAACAAACACTGGCAGGGAGGGGGAATTTAACCACTTGTTTTCCGGCATGGCTTGAGCCCCCGGAGGCGGCGGCGTCCGCCACCCCACACACAGGCATCCACGGAGCTCTCTTGGCCAGAGGCAACGGCGGCCTCCCGAGCTTTGGAAACGCAAGGCGCCTGCGCGGCAGGGCGGGGGAACTTCTCTGTGTGCCCCACGGCGGGCGCACAGACACAAGGGAGTGCGGGCAGACTCCAGGGGGAAGCCAAAGGAGGGACGGCGGCCACAGTTGGCCCCTCCCCAGCTGTGGCAGGCTTCACGGCTATTCCGGGGCGCCAGGCGGGTCTGACAGGCCGCCGCACTTACTATCAGCATTTTACAACTCACTCGCAGGGCACAGACAGCCTCCGTTGCTGCTGTGTCTGCAGAACTCAGAACCTCAGCACCACTGCTGCAGCTCTGGATTTCAGAGCTCTTTTGAGCAGCCTGGGGAGGACCGGCCTGGTGGTTTTTTTTTCTCTTTTTTTCCTTTTTTTAAAACCATTGCTGACAAATTCTGTCCTGACGTCAGTCCAAGTCTACAGTCGGCAAAGGGTTAACACACACACACACACACACACAGTCTGTCACGTGACCAAAACACAACCAGCCAAACGCCACTTTCTGACGGGGTCGGATTCCACATTGACTCTTTTTCCTGATAGGGGTGGGATTCCACATCCACTCCCGCTCTGGCAGAGAGAACACTCTCTCTCTCTCCTTCACTCTGCCAGGCAACAGCCAGGTCTTTTTGACTGTTCTGTACCCTGGGCACTCCTTCCAGGGTCTCCCTTGAAACATCTTTTTGGGGTGCAGACTGTGAGGCCATAGACAGCCGTCCTCTCACAGCCACTGCCAGAATAAACCCACAATCTCAGAATACACAAATGCAGCAGTTCCACACTTACACACCCAGCAGATTGTCCCATTTCTAGAATAATAGCAAACACAACAAGAGCAGACACAAGACTTGAGACAAAAAGAAAAAACCAAAAACGGCGGCGACCTCGCGTCGCCCACAGGCAACTTACAGAATCAGATGGCCTTTCCAAGGTCGGCCGGCTTAGACCTTCCACCAAAGTGATGGTCTCTCGGCCTTCAGAGGGGTCCGCCAAGCGTCCTTGGCCCTCCCCTTGTCTTCCTGGGGCGTCCCCCAGGGCGATCGGATGGGGGGCACCAGACACGTCTATCTCTACCCACCCCGCGCTCTCTATTGAGACCTGCCTGGTCTCCAGCTCCCGGAGCACGGTCTCTGGTGCTCGTACTGAGCACAGAGCGTCACGCAAAACCAGAACTGCGATCGCACCAGATACAGATTCAGATGGCCTCTCCAAGGCCCACAGATTGAGACTCTCCTGGTCTCCAGAAACAGAACACAGACACCAGACCAAACAGAACAGTATATCTTACTTCTGAGTGGGTCCAGGACTTCTGGTGGTCGCGCTGATTCCCGGCCAATGCACCAAATGAAAGACTCCAGGACTCCCAAAGGGAGGCACTTACTCAAGCCTCGGGTCAGCCGCGCACCCAAGAAGACACTGAGACCGAACTTAAGATGTATAGAGAGTAAGATTTAATACAGCAACGACAAGAAAGCACACAAAAATCACAAATACCAGATATCTGGGGTCGAAACTCATGCAGCCAGCAAGGTGCAGAGGAGATTCGGCAATTGGCCCAGACTTGTCACAGGCTTTTATAGGAGAAGGGTAAGGAGAAAAGTACAAGTTTTACGTCACCAAGGTGTTCTGCCAAGGAGCTTTACATAACCAAGGGGTCGTGTCCTATATTTTGGCAATGTACTCGATCTATTGGAACATTCTGGGGTAGTACCAGGAGGCCCCTATCTCAAAAATGTTCTTGGAACAGTCTTCAGTTAGGAGGGGTTGGACTGAGTTCGCTCCAGGAGACCCTTATCTCAGAAATGCTCCTGGAACCGTTCTCACTTGGGAGGGGTCGGACTCTGGGGTGAAGAGTTCAAGAATGTACTCTGAGGTAAAAAGTTCAGGTGTGTTCCGGGAACAACCTCTAGATGGGAGGGGTAAGAGAACTCTGAGTTGGAGAGTTCATGGAGAGTTCAGCTTTTCTTCTTTCAATCCCAGGTTCTCTGGAAGATGAGTCAGTGCTGTTAATTGTTGAGCCCTTTCAGTGGCCCCACCCATCTTTAAATTTTTAGAAGTATATGTGAGGCTGTGTTCATGTACATCATATGCAGACCATAAGAGGGATATAGATTCTCCAGAATCTGACACCCTCTTCGGGAGTGTTTGAAGACAGCTACAATGTACTTAAATCTAATAAATACATACTTAAATTAATAAACATTTTTAAAAAGGATAAGAAAGAATGAAAGACCAGGTAGGCCTGCCATTCTTAACTCTATCTGTCTGTATGTCTGTCTGTCTGTCTGATCCCCTGGAACTGGAGATGGGCCACCATATAGTTGCTGGTAGTTGATCCCAGGTTCTCTATAAGAGGAGACAATGTTGTTAATTGTTGATCCCTTTCATTGGCCCCACACATCTTTAAATTTTTAGAAGTAAATGTGAGGCTGTGTTTATGTACATCATATGCAGACCATAAGAGGGATATAGATTCTCCAGAATCTGACACCCTCTTCTGGAGTGTCTGAAGACAGCTACAGTGTACTTATATCTAATAAATACATAAATAAATAAATAAATAAATAAATAAATAAATAAATAAACATTTTTTAAAAGGGATAAGAAAGAAAGAAAAACCAGGCAGGCCTGCCATCCTTGTCTGTCTTTCTCTCTGTCTGTCTGTCTTGCCTAGCCCCTTGAGTAGCCTAGCCTAGTCCCTTGCCTTGACTAGCCCAGCCCCTTGCCTAGCCTAGCCTAGCCCAGCCCTGCCTTGCCTAGCCCTGCCTATCCCTGTCTTTAACCAGGCTGGCCTCGAAATCAGAAACTGACTGCCTCTGCCTCCAGAGTGCTCTCATTAAGAGCTCGAGCCACCACTGACTGTTGGGTTTTCTAAGTCTTACATAGGTATGGTCTGTTTCTCAGCTGTGAAAACCTAATTAACACATGTAGTCTGTCCTAGGTCAGCCATAGCTACAGACTGAGGCCTTTTCTAAAACAAAACAAAAGAAAACAAAAAATAGAAATAATAAAATAAATAAATTAAGCAACCACATGATATCTTTCCTTTCTTTCAATGATACTCAGAGCTTGAAGCAGTTCACCCATGAGACCTCAGCTCCGGACATTGAGGCTCTTTCCCTAACAAGTATTATGGCTGAACCTGAGGGGTTCTACTGCTGATTTGGGTCCCCCACTTTAAAAAAATAGTTGTTTTCAAAGGCTGCAGGTTCTTAGCCCTGTTCCTTGTTACAGTTGAGTCACAGCCCTGAAAGTTCAGTGGTAGTTAAAGGCACTGAGAAGGGCTTCCTATAGACATCAAAGACCAAGTCTTTGTTTTTAAAAAGTTAATCTGGATTCCCCCACCCCCTGGCATCCTTAGAATGCCTAGAAAGGAAGGCAGGGACCTGGGCAGAAGGGTGCAAGGCTACTGGTGTTTGTAAGTGGTAACAGAAAGCTTTCTCTTGTTGGTACCCTACCCCAAGTTACACTGTCACTTCTTTTTCCTAGTTGTTGTTTTGTCGGTTTGTATTCTCAACATAGACCCTTTCCCTTCCTAACCTTGGCTGTCCTGAACCTTACTGTCCTTGAACTCAGTGATTTGCCTGTCTTGCTGGGATGAAACTGTGAGCTACCATCCAGAAGGAAGCACCCTGCTGAGGTTAGATTGGGGTCTCTTCCATTTTCCTCTATGAACATGCATATGGCAGGCCTGTTCTTTCTTTTTTACTTTTCCTTTTCTTTTTAAAGATTTATTTATTTATTATATTTAAGTATGCTGTAGCTATCTTCAGACAGTCCAGAAGAGGGTGTCAGATTCTGAAGAATCTAAATCATTCTTATTGTCTGCATATGATGTATATAAACACAGCCTCACATAAACTCAAAAAAAAAAAAAAAGAAAGAAAGAAAGATGTGGCTACAGAGAGGGCTCAACAATTAAGAGCATTGTCTCCTCTTCCAGAGAACCTGGGCTCAATTACCAGTATTATATATGGTGGCCCATCTCCAGTTCCAGGGGATCTAATACTCTGTTCTGGAGTCTGTGGGCACAGCATACACATGCAAAACATTCTTACACAATCATTGAGAGAGGAGAGAGAGGGGTTGAGAGAGAGGGTAGGTAATCATACCTCCTGACGAGTTTGAAGACCTGAGCTTCATCACTCACAGAAATAAATAAATGCAAAATATTTTTTTATAAATAAACTCTGCCATTGCCCTTTAAAAATTCCTAGAAAACAAGTTTTATAAGCAACAGTTATATTTACTATATCTAAAGGACAGTCATGAGCATATTCAATAAATAGAAAAAGGCCTGCTAGTCTTAGAAATGGAAAAGACAAACCAAGGAAGGTTTGCAATTACATAATGAGGCAGCTCAGCCCAGCTCTAAGGTTGGAAATAAGACTCGAGAATAGGATACACCTGAAGACAGCCAGCCATTGTTTTTTGTTTTGGAGGCTGAAAGGATACACCTGAAGACAGCCAATGCTGTGTGATGGTGATCTGGTATTTTTTTTTAATTTTTAAAAACGTTAACACTTTTTATAAAACTTTTATAAAAACTTTTTCTTTCTTTCTTCCTTTCTTCTTTCCTTTCTTCCTTTCCTCACCCTAGCCCCTACCCTAGCCCTGTCTTTCACCAGGGTGGCCTCGAACTCAGAAACTGACTGCCTCTATCTACAGAGTGCTCTCATTAAGAGCTTGAGCCACCACTGAATGTAGGGATTTCTAAGCCTTACCTTGCTCTTGGTGTCTATTCTCAGCTGTGAAACCCTAATTAACACAAGTAGGCAGTCCTGGGTCAGCCAGAGCTACAGACTGAGGACTTCTCTAAAAACAAATAAAACAAAACAAAACAACAAATAGAAATAATAAAATACAAAAATTAAGCAAACACAGCATAGCTTTTCTCTCTCTAGGTGGTACTCAGAAATTCCAGCAGTTGGCCTGTGACACCTCAGCTCAGTATATGTGAGGCTGTGTTTATGTACATCCTATGCAGACCATAAGAGGGATTTACATTCTCCAGAATCTGACACCCTCCTCTGGAGTGTCTAAAGAAAGCTACAGTGTACTTATATCTAAGAAATACATAAAAAATAAATAAATAAATAAATAAATATTTTTTAAAAAGGATAAGAAAGAAAGAAAGACCAGGCAGGCCTGCCATCCTTATCTCTGTCTGTCTGTCTGTCTGTCTGTCTGATCCCCTGGAACTGGAGATGGGCCACCTTGTAGGTGCTTGTAGTTGATCCCAGCTTCTCTGGAAGAGGAGACAATGCTGTTAATTGTTGAACCATTTCAGTGGCCCCATCCATTTTTAATTTTTAGAAGTATATGTGAGGCTGTGGTTATGTACATCATATGCAGACCATAAGAGGGATTTAGATTCTCCAGAATCTGACACCCTCTTCTGGAGTGTCTGAAGACGGCTACAGTGTACTTATATCTAACAAATACATAAATAAATAAATAAATAAAGATTTTTTAAGTATAAGAAATAAAGAAAGACCAGGCAGGCCTCTCTGTCTGTCTGTCTGTCTGATCCCCTGGAACTGGAGATGGGCCACCATAAGGTGCTGGTAGTTTATCCCAGGTTCTCTGAAAGAGGAGACAATGCTGTTAATTGTTGAGCCCTCTCAGTGGCCCCACACATCTTTAAATTTTTAGAAGTATATGTGAGGCTGTGTTTATGTACATCATATGCAGACCATAAGAGGGATTTTGATTCTCCAGAATCTGACACCCTCTTCTGCAGTGTCTGAAGAAAGCTACAGTGTATTTATATCTAATAAATACATAAATAAATATATAAATAAACATTTTTTAAAAAGGATAAGAAAGAAAGAAAGACCAGGCAGGCCTGCCATCCTTAGCACTGTCTGTATGTCTGTCTGTCTGATCCCCTGGAACTGGAGATGGGCCACCATATAGTTGCTGGTAGTTGATCCCAGGTACTCTGGAAGAGGAGACAATGCTGTTAATTGTTGAGCTTTTAGAGTGGCCCCACCCTTCTTTAAATTTTTAGAAGTATATGTGAGGCTGTGTTTATGTACATCATATGCAGACCATAAGAGGGATTTAGATTCTCCAGATTCTGACACCCTCTTCTGTAGTGTCTGAACAGCTACAGTGTACTTATATCTACTAAATACATAAATAAATAAATAAATAAACATTTTTTAAAAAGGATAAGAAAGAAAGAAAGACCAGGCAGGCCTGCCATCCATATCTCTGCCTGTCTGTCTGTCTGTCTATCTGATCCCCGGGAACTGGAGATGGGCCACCATATAGTTGCTGGTAGTTGATCCAAGGTTCTCTGGAAGAGGAGACAATGCTCTTAATTGTTGCGCCCTTTCAGTGGCCCCACACTTCTTTAAATATTTAGAAGTATATGTGAGGCTGTGTTTATGTACATCATATTCAGATTATAAGAGGATTTAGATTCTCCAGAATCTGACACCCTCTACTGGAGTGTCTGAAGACAGCTACAGTGTACTTATATGTAATAAATAAATAAATAAATAAATAAACATTTTTTAAAAAGGATAAGAAAGAAAGTAAGACCAGGCAGGCCTGCCATCCTTATCTCTGTCTGTCTGTCTGTCTGTCTGATCCCCTTGAACTGGAGATGGGCCACCATATAGTTGCTGGTAGTTGATCCAAGGTTCTCTGGAAGAGGAGACAATGCTCTTAATTGTCGAGCCCTTTCAGTGGCCCCACACTTCTTTAAATATTTAGAAGTATATGTGAGCTGTGTTTAAGTACATCATATTCAGATTATAAGAGGATTTAGATTCTCCAGAATCTGACACCCTCTACTGGAGTGTCTGAAGACAGCTACAGTGTACTTATATATAATAAATAAATAAATAAATAAATAAATAAATAAATATATAAACATTTTTTAAAAAGGATAAGAAAGAAAGTAAGACCAGGCAGGCCTGCCATCCTTATCTCTGTCTGTCTGTCTGTCTGATCCCCTGGAACTGGAGATGGGCTACCATATAGTTGCTGGTAGTTGATCCCAGGTTCTCTGGAAGAGGAGACAATGCGGTTAATTGTTGAGCCCTATCAGTGGCCCTACCCATCTTTAAATTTTTAGAAGTGTATGTGAGGCTGTGTTTATGTACATCATATGCAGACCAGAAGAGGGATTTAGATTCATCAGAATCTGACACCCTCTTCTGGAGTGTCTGAAGACAGCTACAGTGATCTTATATCTAATAAATACATAAATAAATACAATTTTTTTAAAAAGGATAAGAAAGAAAGAAAGACCATGCAGGCCTGCCATACTTATCCTTGTCTGTCTGTCTGTCTGTCTGATCCCCTTGGAGTGGAGATGGGCTACCATATAGTTGCAGGTAGTTGATCCCAGGTTCTCTGTAAGAGGAGACAATGAGGTTAATTGCTGAGCCCTTTCAGTGGCCCCCCTCCCATCTTTAAATTTTAAGAAGTAAACGTGAGGCTGTGTTTATGTACATCATATGCAGACCATAAGAGGGATTTAGATTCTTCAGAATCTGACAACTTCTTCTGGAGTGTCTAAAGACGACTACAGTGTACTTATATCTAATAAACATATAAATAAATAAATAAACATTTTTTAAAAAGGATAAGAAAGAAAGAAAGACCAGGCAGGCCTGCCATCCTTATCTCTGTCAGTCTGTCTGTCTGTCAGTCTGTCTGATCCCTTGGAACTGGAGATGGGCCACCATATATTTGCTGTTAGTTGATCCCAGGTTCTCTGGAAGAGGAGACAATGCTGTTAATTGTTGATCCCTTTCAGTGGCTCCACCTATCTTTAAATTTTTAGAAGTATATGTTAGGCTGTGTTTATGTACATCATATGCAGACCATAAGAGGGATTTAGATTCTCCAGAATCTGACACCCTCTTCTGGAGTGTATGAAGACAACTATAGTGTACTTATATCTAATAAATACATATATAAATAAATATAAATAAATACATAAACATTATTTTAAAAGGATAAGAAAGAAAGAAAGACCAGGCAGGCCTGCCATCCTAATCTCTGTCTGTCTGTCTGTCTGTCTGATCCACTGGAACTGGAGATGGGCCACCTTGTAGTTGCTGGTAGTTGATCCCAGGTTCTCTGGAAGAGGAGACAATGCTGTTAATTGTTGAGCCCTTTCAGTGGCCCCACCCATTTTTAATTTTTAGAAGTATATGTGATGCTGTGTTTATGTACATCATATTCAGACCATAAGAGGGATTTAGATGCTCTAGAATCTGTCACCCTCTTATGGAGTGTCTGAAGACGGCTACAGTGTACTTATATCTAATAAATACATAAATAAATAAATAAAGAAATAAACATTTTTTAAAAAGTATAAGAAAGAAAGTAAGACCAGGCAGGCCTGCCATCCTTATCTCTGTCTCTCTGTCTGTCTGTCTGTCTGATCCACTGGAACTGGAGATGGGCCACGATAAGGTGCTGGTAGTTTATCCCAGGTTCTCTGAAAGAGGAGACAATGCTGTTAATTGGTGAGCCCTCTCAGTGGCCCCACACATCTTTAAATTTTTAGAAGTATATGTGAGGCTGTGTTTATGTACATCATATGCAGACCATAAGAAGGATTTAGATTCATCAGAATCTGACACCCTCTTCTGGAGTGTCTGAAGACAGCTACAGTGTACTTATATCTAATAAATACATAAATAAATATATAAATAAACATTTTTTAAAAAAGGATAAGAAAGAAAGAAAGACCAGGCAGGCCTGCCATCCTTATCACTGTCTGTATGTCTGTCTGTCTGATCCCCTGGAACTGGAGCTGGGCCACCATATAGTTGCTGGTAGTTGATCCAAGGTTCTCTAAAAGAGGAGACAATGCTGTTAATTGCTGAGCCCATTCAGTGCCCCCCCCACCTTTAAATTTTAAGAAGTAAACGTGAGCCTGTGTTTATGTACATCATATGCAGACCATAAGAGGGATTTTGATTCTCCAGAATCTGACACCTTCTTCTGGAGTGTCTGAAGACGGCTACAGTGTACTTATATCTAATAAACATATAAATAAATAAATAAATAAACATTTTTTAAAAAGGATGAGAAAGAAAGAAAGACCAGGCAGGCCTGCCATCCTTATTTCTGTCAGTCTATCTGTCTGTCAGTCTGTCTGATCCCTTGGAACTGGAGATGGGCCACCATATAGTTGCTGTTAGTTGATCCTAGGTTCTCTGGAAGAGGAGACAATGCTGTTAATTGTTGAGCCCTTTCAGTGGCTCCACATATCTTTAAATTTTTAGAAGTATATGTGAGGCTGTGTTTATGTACATCATATGCATACCATAAGTGGGATTTAGATTCTCCAGAATATGACACCCTCTTCTGGAGTTTCTGAACAGCTACATTGTACTTATATTTAATAATAAATAAATAAATAAATAAATAAATAAATAAATAAATAAATAAACATTTTTTTAAAAAAAGGATAAGAAAGAAAGACCAGGCAGGCCTGCCATCCTTATCACTGTCTGTCTCTCTGTCTGTCTGATCCCCTGGAACTGGAGATGGGCCACCTTTTAGGTTCTGGTAGTTGATCCCAGGTTCTCTGGAAGAGGAGACAATGCTGTTAATTGTTGAGTGCTTTCAGTGGCCCCACATATTTATAATTTTTAGAAGTATATGTGAGGCTGTGTTTATGTACATCATATTCAGACCATAAGAGGGATTTAGATTCTCTAGAATCTGACACCCTCTTCTGGAGTGTCTGAAGACGGCTACAGTGTACTTATATCTAATAAATAAATAAATAAATAAATAAATAAATAAACATTTTTTAAAAAGTATAAGAAATAAAGACCAGGCAGGCCTGCCATCCTTATCTCTGTCTCTCTGTCTGTCTGTCTGTCTGTCTGATCCACTGGAACTGGAGATGGGCCACCATAAGGTGCTGGTAGTTTATCCCAGGTTTCTGAAAGAGGAGACAATGCTGTTACTTGTTGAGCCCTCTCATTGGCCCCACACATCTTTAAATTTTTAGAAGTATATGTGAGGCTGTATTTATGTACATCATATGCAGACTATAAGAGGGATTTAGATTCTCCAGAATCTGACACCCTCTTCTGGGGTGTCTGAAGACAGCTACAGTGTACTTATATCTAATAAATACATAAATAAATATATAAATAAACATTTTTTTGAAAAGGATAAGAAAGAAAGAATGACCAGGTAGGCCTGCCATCATTATCCTTGTCTGTCTGTCTGTCTGATCCCCTGGAACTGGAGATGGGCCACCATATAGTTGCTGGTAGCTGATCCCAAGTACTCTGGAAGAGGAGACCATGCTGTTAATTGTTGAGCTTTTAGAGTGCTCAAACCCTTCTTTAAATTTTTAGAATTATATGTGAGGCTGTGTTTATGTACATCATATGCAGACCATAAGAGGGATTTAGATTCTCCAGAATCTGACACCCTCTTCTGGAGTGTCTGAACAGCTACAGTGTACTTATATCTAATAATAAATAAATAAATAAATAAATAAATAAATAAATAAATAAACATTTTTTTAAAAAAAGGATAAGAAAGAAAGAAAGACCAGGCAGGCCTGCCATCCTTATCACTGTCTGTCTGTCTGTCTGTCTGATCCCCTGGAACTGTAGATGGGCCACCTTTTAGGTGCTGGTAGTTGATCCCAGGTTCTCTGGAAGAGGAGACAATGCTGTTAATTGTTGAGTCCTTTCAGTGGCCCCACCTATTTATAATTTTTAGACGTATATGTGAGGCTGTGTTTATGTACATCATATTCAGACCATAAGAGGGATTTAGATTCTCTAGAATCTGACACCCTCTTCTGGAGTGTCTGAAGACGGCTACAATGTACTTATATCTAATAAATACATAAATAAATACATAAATAAATAAACATTTTTTTAAAAGTATAAGAAATAAAGAAAGACCAGGCAGACCTGCCATCCTTATCTCTGTCTCTCTGTCTGTCTGTCTTTCTGTCTGATCCACTGGAACTGGAGATGGGCCACCATAAGGTGCTGGTAGTTTATCCCAGGTTCTCTGAAAGAGGAGACAATGCTGTTAATTGTTGAGCTTTTAGAGTGGCCCCACCCTTCTTTAATTTTTTAGAAGTATATGTGAGGCTGTGTTTATGTACATCATATGCAGACCATAAGAGGGATTTAGATTCTCCAGAATGTGACACCCTCTTCTGGAGTGTCTGAACAGCTACAGTGTACTTATATCTAATAAATAAATAAATACATAAATAAATAAATAAATAAATAAATAAATAAACGAACATTTTTTTTAAAAAAAGGATAAGAAAGAAAGAAAGACCAGGCAGGCCTGCCATCCTTATCACTGTCTGTCTGTCTTTCTGTCTGATCCCCTGGAAGTGTAGATGGGCCACCTTTTAGGTGCTGGTAGTTGATCCCAGGTTCTCTGGAAGAGGAGACAATGCTGTTAATTTTTGAGTCCTTTCAGTGGCCCCACCTATTTATAATTTTTAGACATATATGTGAGGCTGTGTTTATGTACATCATATTCAGACCATAAGAGGGATTTAGATTCTCTAGAATCTGACACCCTCTTCTGGAGTGTCTGAAGACGGCTACAGTGTACTTATATCTAATAAATACATAAATAAATAAATAAATAAATAAATAAATAAATAAACAATTTTTAAAAAGTATAAGAAATAAAGAAAGACCAGGCAGGCCTGCCATCCTTATCTCTGTCTCCCTGTCTGTCTGTCTGTCTGTCTGATCCACTGGACCTGGAGATGGGCCACCATAAGGTGCTGGTAGTTGATCCCAGGTTCTCTGAAAGAGGAGACTATGCTGTTAATTGTTGAGCCCTCTCAGTGGCCCCACACATCTTTAAATTTTTAGAAGTATATGTGAGGCTCTGTTTATGTACATCATATGCAGACCATAAGAGGGATTTAGATTCTCCAGAATCTGACACCCTCTTCTGGAGTTTCTGAAGACAGCTACAGTGTACTTATATCTAATAAATACATAAATAAATAAATAAATAAACATTTTTTTAAAAAGGATAAGAAAGAAAGAAAGACCAGGCAGGCCTGCCATCCTTATCACTGTCTGTATGTCTGTCTGTCTGATCCCCTGGAACTGGAGATGGGACACCATATAGTTGCTGGTAGTTGATCCCAGGTACTCTGGAAGAGGAGACAATGCTGTTAATTGTTGAGCTTTTAGAGTGGCCCCACCTTTCTTTAATTTTTAGAAGTATATGTGAGGCTGTGTTTATGTACATCATATGCAGACCATAAGAGGGATTTAGATTCTCCAGAATGTGACACCCTCTTCTGGAGTGTCTGAACAGCTACAGTGTACTTATATCTAATAATAAATAAATAAATAAATAAATAAATAAATAAATAAACAAACATTTTTTTAAAAAAGGATAAGAAAGAAAGATAGACCAGGCAGGCCTGCCATCCTTATCACTGTCTGTCTGTCTGTCTGTCTGATCCCCTGGAACTGGAGATGGGCCACCTTTTAGGTGCTGGTAGTTGATCCCAGGTACTCTGGAAGAGGAGACAATGCTGTTAATTGTTGAGCTTTTAGAGTGGCCCCACCCTTCTTTAAATTTTTAGAAGTATATGTGAGACTGTGTTTATGTACATCATATGCAGTCCATAAGAGGGATTTAGATTCTCCAGAATATGACACCCTCTTCTGAAGTGTCTGAAGACAGCTACAGTGTACTTATATCTAATAAATATATATATAAATAAATAAACATTTTTAAAATGTATAAGAAGAAAGAAAAACCTGGCAGGCCTGCAATCCTTGTCTGTCTGTCTGTATGTATGTCTGTCTGATCCCCTGGAACTGGAGATGGGCCACAATATAGGTGCTGGTAGTTGATCCCAGGTCCTCTGGAAGAGGAGACAATGCTGTTAATTGTTGAGCCCTTTCAGTGGCCCCAACCATCTTTAAATTTTTAGAAGTATATGTGAGGCTGTGTTTATGTACATCATATGCAGACCATAAGAGGGATATAGATTATCCAGAATCTGACACCATCTTCTGGAGAGTCTGAAGACAGCTACAGTGTACTTATATCTAATAATAAATAAATAAATAAATAAATAAATAAATAAATAAATAAATAAACATTTTTTTAAAAAAAGGATAAGAAAGAAAGAAAGACCAGGCAGGCCTGCCATCCTTATCACTGTCTGTCTGTCTGTCTGTCTGATCCCCTGGAACTGGAGATGGGCCACCTTTTAGGTGCTGGTAGTTGATCCCAGGTTCTCTGGAAGAGGAGACAATGCTGTTAATTGTTGAGTCCTTTCAGTGGCCCCACCTATTTATAATTTTTAGACGTATATGTGAGGCTGTGTTTATGTACATCATATTCAGACCATAAGAGGGATTTAGATTCTCTAGAATCTGACACCCTCTTCTGGAGTGTCTGAAGACGGCTACAGTGTACTTATATCTAATGAATACATAAATAAATAAATAAATAAATAAATAAATAAATAAATAAACAATTTTTAAAAAGTATAAGAAATAAAGAAAGACCAGGCAGGCCTGCCATCCTTATCTCTGTCTCTCTGTCTGTCTGTCTGTCTGTCTGTCTGATCCACTGGACCTGGAGATGGGCCACCATAAGGTGCTGGTAGTTTATCTCAGGTTCTCTGAAAGAGGAGACAATGCTGTTAATTGTTGAGCCCTCTCAGTGGCCCCACACATCTTTAAATTTTTAGAAGTATATGTGAGGCTTTGTTTATGTACATCATATACAGACCATAAGAGGGATTTAGATTCTCCAGAATCTGACACCCTCTTCTGGAGTGTCTGAAGACAGCTACAGTGTACTTATATCTAATAAATACATAATTAAATATATAAATAAACATTTTTTTAAAAAGGATAAGAAAGAAAGAAAGACCAGGCAGGCCTGCCATCCTTATCACTGTCTGTATGTCTGTCTGTCTGATCCTCTGGAACTGGAGATGAACCACCATATAGTTGCTGGTAGTTGATCCCAGGTACTCTGGAAGAGGAGACAATGCTGTTAATTGTTGAGCTTTTAGAGTGGCCCCACCCTTCTTTAAATTTTTAGAAGTATACGTGAGGCTGTGTTTATGTACATCATATGCAGTCCATAAGAGGGATTTAGATTCTCCAGAATATGACACCCTCTTCTGAAGTGTCTGAAGACAGCTACAGTGTACTTATATCTAATAAATATATATATATAAATAAATAAACATTTTTAAAATGTATAAGAAGAAAGAAAAACCAGGCAGGCCTGCAATCCTTGTCTGTCTGTCTGTATGTCTGTCTGTCTGATCGCCTGGAACTGGAGATGGGCCACAATATAGTTGCTGGTAGTTGATCCCAGGTCCTCTGGAAGAGGAGACAATGCTGTTAATTGTTGAGCTCTTTCAGTGGCCCCAACCATCTTTAAATTTTTAGAAGTATATGTGAGGCTGTGTTTATGTACATCATATGCAGACCATAAGAGGGATATAGATTCTCCAGAATCTGACACCCTCTTCTGGAGAGTCTGAAGACAGCTACAGTGTACTTATATCTAATAAATAAATAAATAAATAAATAAATAAATAAATAAATAAATTAATGAATAAATAAATAAATAAATAAATAAACAATTTTAAAAAGGATAAGAAAGAAAGAAAAATCAGGCAGGCCTGCCATCCTTATTTCTGTCTGTCTGTCTGTCTGTCTGTCTGATCCCCTGCAACTTGAGATGGGCCACCACATAGTTGCTGGTAGCTGATCCCACGTTCTCTGGAAGAGGAGACAATGGTGTTAATTGTTGAGCCCTTTCAGTGGGCCCACCCATCTTTAAATATTTAGAAGTATATGTGAGGCTGTGTTTATGTACATCATATGCAGACCATAAGAGCGATTTAGATTCTCCAGAAGATGACACCCTCTTCTAGAGTGTCTGAAGACAGCTACAGTGTACTTATATCTAATAAATACATAAATAAATAAATAAATAAATAAATAAATAAATAAATAAACAATTTTTAAAAAGTATAAGAAATAAAGAAAGACCAGGCAGGCCTGCCATCCTTATCTCTGTCTCTCTGTCTGTCTGTCTGTCTGTCTGATCCACTGGACCTGGAGATGGGCCACCATAAGGTGCTGGTAGTTGATCCCAGGTTCTCTGAAAGAGGAGACTATGCTGTTAATTGTTGAGCCCTCTCAGTGGCCCCACACATCTTTAAATTTTTAGAAGTATATGTGAGGCTCTGTTTATGTACATCATATGCAGACCATAAGAGGGATTTAGATTCTCCAGAATCTGACACCCTCTTCTGGAGTTTCTGAAGACAGCTACAGTGTACTTATATCTAATAAATACATAAATAAATAAATAAACATTTTTTTAAAAAGGATAAGAAAGAAAGAAAGACCAGGCAGGCCTGCCATCCTTATCACTGTCTGTATGTCTGTCTGTCTGATCCCCTGGAACTGGAGATGGGACACCATATAGTTGCTGGTAGTTGATCCCAGGTACTCTGGAAGAGGAGACAATGCTGTTAATTGTTGAGCTTTTAGAGTGGCCCCACCTTTCTTTAATTTTTAGAAGTGTATGTGAGGCTGTGTTTATGTACATCATATGCAGACCATAAGAGGGATTTAGATTCTCCAGAATGTGACACCCTCTTCTGGAGTGTCTGAACAGCTACAGTGTACTTATATCTAATAATAAATAAATAAATAAATAAATAAACAAACATTTTTTTAAAAAAGGATAAGAAAGAAAGATAGACCAGGCAGGCCTGCCATCCTTATCACTGTCTGTCTGTCTGTCTGTCTGATCCCCTGGAACTGGAGATGGGCCACCTTTTAGGTGCTGGTAGTTGATCCCAGGTACTCTGGAAGAGGAGACAATGCTGTTAATTGTTGAGCTTTTAGAGTGGCCCCACCCTTCTTTAAATTTTTAGAAGTATATGTGAGGCTGTGTTTATGTACATCATATGCAGTCCATAAGAGGGATTTAGATTCTCCAGAATATGACACCCTCTTCTGAAGTGTCTGAAGACAGCTACAGTGTACTTATATCTAATAAATATATATATAAATAAATAAACATTTTTAAAATGTATAAGAAGAAAGAAAAACCTGGCAGGCCTGCAATCCTTGTCTGTCTGTCTGTATGTATGTCTGTCTGATCCCCTGGAACTGGAGATGGGCCACAATATAGGTGCTGGTAGTTGATCCCAGGTCCTCTGGAAGAGGAGACAATGCTGTTAATTGTTGAGCCCTTTCAGTGGCCCCAACCATCTTTAAATTTTTAGAAGTATATGTGAGGCTGTGTTTATGTACATCATATGCAGACCATAAGAGGGATATAGATTATCCAGAATCTGACACCATCTTCTGGAGAGTCTGAAGACAGCTACAGTGTACTTATATCTAATAAATAAATAAATAAATAAATAAATTAATTAATTAATTAATTAATTAATTAATTAATAAATAAATAAACAATTTTAAAAATGATAAGAAAGAAAGAAAAATCAGGCAGGCCTGCCATCCTTATCTCTGTCTGTCTGTCTGTCTGTCTGATCCCCTGCAACTTGAGATGGGCCACCACATGGTTGCTGGTAGTTGATCCAATGTTCTCTGGAAGAGGATATAATGGTGTTAATTTTTGAGCCTTTTCAGTGGGCCCACCCATCTTTAAATTTTTAGAAGTATATGTGAGGCTGTGTTTATGTACATCATATGCAGACCATAAGAGGGATTTAGATTCTCCAGAATCTGACACCCTCTTCTGGAGTGTCTGAACAGCTACAGTGTACTTATATCTAATAATAAATAAATAAATAAATAAATAAATAAATAAATAAATAAATAAATAAACAATTTTTAAAAAGTATAAGAAATAAAGAAAGACCAGGCAGGCCTGCCATCCTTATCTCTGTCTCTCTGTCTGTCTGTCTGTCTGTCTATTCCACTGGAACTGGAGATGGGCCACCATAAGGTGCTGGTAGTTTATCCCAGGTTCTCTGAAAGAGGAGACAATGCTGTTAATTGTTGAGCCCTCTCAGTGGCCCCACACATCTTTAAATTTTTAGAAGTATATGTGAGGCTTTGTTTATGTACATCATATACAGACCATAAGAGGGATTTAGATTCTCCAGAATCTGACACCCTCTTCTGGAGTGTCTGAAGACAGCTACAGTGTACTTATATCTAATAAATACATAATTAAATATATAAATAAATATTTTTTTAAAAAGGATAAGAAAGAAAGAAAGACCAGGAAGGCCTGCCATCCTTATCACTGTCTGTATGTCTGTCTGTCTGATCCTCTGGAACTGGAGATGAACCACCATATAGTTGCTGGTAGTTGATCCCAGGTACTCTGGAAGAGGAGACAATGCTGTTAATTGTTGAGCTTTTAGAGTGGCCCCACCCTTCTTTAAATTTTTAGAAGTATATGTGAGGCTGTGTTTATGTACATCATATGCAGTCCATAAGAGGGATTTAGATTCTCCAGAATATGACACCCTCTTCTGAAGTGTCTGTAGACAGCTACAGTGTACTTATATCTAATAAATATATATATATAAATAAATAAACATTTTTAAAATGTATAAGAAGAAAGAAAAACCAGGCAGGCCTGCAATCCTTGTCTGTCTGTCTGTATGTCTGTCTGTCTGATCGCCTGGAACTGGAGATGGGCCACAATATTGTTGCTGGTAGTTGATCCCAGGTCCTCTGGAAGAGGAGACAATGCTGTTAATTGTTGAGCTCTTTCAGTGGCCCCAACCATCTTTAAATTTTTAGAAGTATATGTGAGGCTGTGTTTATGTACATCATATGCAGACCATAAGAGGGATATAGATTCTCCAGAATCTGACACCCTCTTCTGGAGAGTCTGAAGACAGCTACAGTGTACTTATATCTAATAAATAAATAAATAAATAAATAAATAAATAAATAAATAAATTAATTAATGAATAAATAAATAAATAAATAAACAATTTTAAAAAGGATAAGAAAGTAAGAAAAATCAGGCAGGCCTGCCATCCTTATCTCTGTCTGTCTGTCTGTCTGTCTGATCCCCTGCAACTTGAGATGGGCCACCACATAGTTGCTGGTAGCTGATCCCACGTTCTCTGGAAGAGGAGACAATGGTGTTAATTGTTGAGCCCTTTCAGTGGGCCCACCCATCTTTAAATATTTAGAAGTATATGTGAGGCTGTGTTTATGTACATCATATGCAGACCATAAGAGCGATTTAGATTCTCCAGAAGATGACACCCTCTTCTAGAGTGTCTGAAGACAGCTACAGTGTACTTATATCTAATAAATACATAAATAAATAAATAAATAAATAAATAAATAAATAAATAAATAAATAAACATTTTTTTAAAAGTATAAGAAAGAAAGAAAGACCAGGCAGGCCTCCATCCTTACCTCTGTCAGTCTGTCTGTCTGTCTGATCCCCTGGAACTGGAGATGGGCCACCTTTTAGGTGCTGGTAGTTGATCCCAGGTTCTCTGGAAGAAGAGACAATGCTGTTAATTGTTGAGCCCTTTCAGTGGCTCCAACTATCCTAAATTTTTAGAAGTATATGTTAGGCTGTGTTTACGTACATCATATGCAGACCATAAGAGGGATTTAGATTCTCCAGAATCTGACACCCACTTCTGGAGTGTCTGAAGACAACTACAGTGTACTTATATCTAATAAATACATAAGTAAATAAATAAATAAATAAATAAATAAATAAATAAACATTATTTTAAAAGGATAAGAAAGACAGAAAAACCAGGCAGGTCTGCCCTCCTTATCTCTGTCTGTCTGTCTGTCTGTCTGATCCCCTGGAACTGGTGATGGGCCACCTTTTAGGTGCTGGTAGTTGATCCCAGGTTCTCTGGAAGAGGAGACAATGCTGTTAATTGTTGAGTCCTTTCAGTGGCCCTACCTATTTTTAAATATTTAGAGGTATATGTGAGGCTGTGTTTATGTTCATCATATTCAGATCATAAGAGGGATTTAGATTCTCTAGTATCTGACACCCTCTTCTGGAGTGTCTGAAGACGGCTACAATGTACTTATATCTAATAAATAAATAAATAAATAAATAAATAAATAAATAAACATTTTTTAAAAAGTATAAGAAATAAAGAAAGACCAGGCAGGCCTGCCATCCATATCTCTGTCTCTCTGACTGTCTGTCTGTCTGATCCTCTGGAACTGGAGATGGGCCACCATAAGGTGCTGGTAGTTTATCCCAGGTTCTCTGAAAGAGGAGACAATGCTGTTAATTGTTGAGCCCTCTCAGTGGCCCCACACATCTTTAAATTTTTAGAAGTATATGTGAGGCTTTGTTTATGTACATCATATACAGACCATAAGAGGGATTTAGATTCTCCGGAATCTGACACCCTCTTCTGGAGTGTCTGAAGACAGCTACAGTGTACTTATATCTAATAAATACATAATTAAATATATAAATAAACATTTTTTTAAAAAGGATAAGAAAGAAAGAAAGACCAGGCAGGCTTGCCATCCTTATCACTGTCTGTATGTCTGTCTGTCTGATCCTCTGGAACTGGAGATGAACCACCATATAGTTGCTGGTAGTTGATCCCAGGTACTCTGGAAGAGGAGACAATGCTGTTAATTGTTGAGCTTTTAGAGTGGCCCCACCCTTCTTTAAATTTTTAGAAGTATATGTGAGGCTGTGTTTATGTACATCATATGCAGTCCATAAGAGGGATTTAGATTATCCAGAATATGACACCCTCTTCTGAAGTGTCTGAAGACAGCTACAGTGTACTTATATCTAATAAATATATATATAAATAAATAAACATTTTTAAAATGTATAAGAAGAAAGAAAAACCAGGCAGGCCTGCAATCCTTGTCTGTCTGTCTGTATGTCTGTCTGTCTGATCGCCTGGAACTGGAGATGGGCCACAATATAGTTGCTGGTAGTTGATCCCAGGTCCTCTGGAAGAGGAGACAATGCTGTTAATTGTTGAGCCCTTTCAGTGGCCCCAACCATCTTTAAATTTTTAGAAGTATATGTGAGGCTGTGTTTATGTACATCATATGCAGACCATAAGAGGGATATAGATTCTCCAGAATCTGACACCCTCTACTGGAGAGTCTGAAGACAGCTACAGTGTACTTATATCTAATAAATAAATAAATAAATAAATAAATTAATTAATTAATTAATTAATGAATAAATAAATAAATAAACATTTTTTTAAAAGTATAAGAAAGAAAGAAAGACCAGGCAGGCCTCCATCCTTACCTCTGTCAGTCTGTCTGTCTGTCTGATCCCCTGGAACTGGAGATGGGCCACCTTTTAGGGGCTGGTAGTTGATCCCAGGTTCTCTGGAAGAAGAGACAATGCTGTTAATTGTTGAGCCCTTTCAGTGGCTCCACCTATCTTTAAATTTTTAGAAGTATATGTTAGGCTGTGTTTATGTACATCATATGCAGACCATAAGAGGGATTTAGATTCTCCAGAATCTGACACCCACTTCTGGAGTGTCTGAAGACAACTACAGTGTACTTATATCTAATAAATACATAAATAAATAAATAAATAAATAAATAAATAAATAAATAAATAAATAAATAAACATTATTTTAAAAGGATAAGAAAGAAAGAAAAACCAGGCAGGTCTGCCCTCCTTATCTCTGTCTGTCTGTCTGTCTGTCTGATCCCCTGGAACTGGTGATGGGCCACCTTTTAGGTGCTGGTAGTTGATCCCAGGTTCTCTGGAAGAGAAGACAATGCTGTTAATTGTTGAGTCCTTTCAGTGGCCCCACCTATTTTTAAATATTTAGAGGTATATGTGAGGCTGTGTTTATGTACATCATATTCAGATCATAAGAGGGATTTAGATTCTCTAGAATCTGACACCCTCTTCTGGAGTGTCTGAAGACGGCTACAATGTACTTATATCTAATAAATACATAAATAAATAAATAAATAAATAAATAAATAAATAAACATTTTTAAAAAAGTATAAGAAATAAAGAAAGACCAGGCAGGCCTGCCATCCATATCTCTGTCTCTCTGTCTGTCTGTCTGTCTGATCCTCTGGAACTGGAGATGGGCCACCATAAGGTGCTGGTAGTTTATCCCAGGTTCTCTGAAAGAGGAGACAATGCTGTTAATTGTTGAGCTTTTAGAGTGGCCCCAACCTTCTTTAAATTTTTAGAAGTATATGTGAGGCTGTGTTTATGTACATCATATGCAGACCATAAGAGGGATTTAGATTCTCCAGAATCTGACATCCTCTTCTGGGGTGTCTGAAAGCAGCTACAGTGTACATATATCTAATAAATACATAATTAAATATATAAACATTTTTTAAAAAAGAATAAGAAAGAAAGAAAGACCAGGCAGGCCTGCCATCCTTATCACTGTCTGTATGTCTGTCTGTCTGATACCCTGGAACTGGAGAAGGGCCACCATATAGTTGCTGGTAGTTGATCCCAGGTACTCTGGAAGAGGAGACAATGCTGTTAATTGTTGAGCTTTTAGAGTGGCCCCACCCTTCTTTAAATTTTTAGAAATATATGTGAGGCTGTATTTATGTACATCATATGCAGACCATAAGAGGGATTTAGATTCTCCAGAATATGACACCCTCTTCTGAAGTGTCTGACGACAGCTACAGTGTACTTATATCTAATAAATATATATATATATAAATAAATAAACATTTTTAAAATGTATAAGAAAGAAAGATAAACCAGGCAGGCCTGCAATCCTTGTCTGTCTGTGTGTATATATGTCTGTCTGATCGCCTGGAACTGGAGATGGGCCACAATATAGTTGCTGGTAGTTGATCCCTGGTCCTCTGGAAGAGAAGACAATGCTGTTAATTGTTGAGCCCTTTCAGTGGCCCCAACCATCTTTAAATTTTTAGAAGTATATGTGAGGCTGTGTTTATGTACATCATATGCAGACCATAAGAGGGATATAGATTCTCCAGAATCTGACACCCTTTTCTGGAGAGTCTGAAGACAGCTACAGTGTACTTATATCTAATAAATAAATAAATAAATAAATAAATAAATAAATAAATAAATAAATAAACATTTTTTAAAAGTATAAAAAAGAAAGAAAGACCAGGCAGGCCTCCATCCTTATCTCTGTCTGTCTGTCTCTCTGTCTGATACCCTGGAACTGGAGATGGGCCACCATATAGTTGCTGGTAGTTTATCCAAGGTTCTCTGGAAGAGGAGACAATGCTGTTAATTGTTGAGCCCTTTCAGTGGCCCCACCCATCTTTAAATTTTTAGAAGTATATGCAAGGCTGTGTTTATGTACCGAATATGCAGACCATAAGAGGGATTTAGATTCTCCAGAATCTGACACCCTCTTTTGGAGTGTCTGAAGACAGCTACAGTGTACTTATATCTAATAAATTCATAAATAAACAAATAAACATTTTTAAAAAAGGATAATAAAGAAAGAGAGACCAGGCAGGCCTGCCATCCTTGTCTGTCTTTCTGTCTGTCTGATCCCCTGGAACTGGAGATGGGCCACCATATAATTGCTGGTAGTTGATCCCAGGTTCTCTGTAAGAGGAGTCAGTGCTGTTAATTGTTGAGCCCTTTCAGTGGCCCCACCCATCTTTAAATTTTTAGAAGTATATGTGAGGCTGTGTTCATATACATCATATGCAGACCATAAGAGGGATATAGATTCTCCAGAATCTGACACCCTCTTCGGGAGTGTTTGAAGACAGCTACAGTGTACTTATATCTAATAAATACATACTTAAATTAATAAACATTTTTTTAAAAGGATAAGAAAGAAGGAAAGACAATGTAGGCCTGCCATCCTTAACTCTATCTGTCTGTATGTCTGTCTGTCTGTCTGATCCCCTGGAACTGGAGATGGGACACCATATAGTTGCTGGTAGTTGATCCCAGGTTCTCTATAAGAGGAGACAATGCTGTTAATTGTTGATCCCTTTCATTGGACCCACACATCTTTAAATTTTTAGATGCAAATGTGAGGCTGTGTGTATGTACATCATATGCAGACCATAAGAGGGATATAGATTCTCCAGAATCTGACACCCTCTTCTGGAGTGTCTGAAGACAGCTACAGTGTAAGTATATCTAATAAATAAATCAATAAATAAATAAATAAATAAACAAACATTTTTTAAAAGGGATAAGAAAGAAAGAAAAACCAGGCAGGCCTGCCATCTTTGTCTGTCTTTCTCTCTGTCTGTCTGTCTTGCCTAGCCCCTTGAGTAGCCTAGCCTAGTCCCTTGCCTTGACTAGCCCAGCCCCTTGCCTAGCCTAGCCTAGCCCAGCCCTGCCTTGCCTAGCCCTGCCTATCCCTGTCTTTAACCAGGCTGGCCTCGAACTCAGAAACTGACTGCCTCTGCCTCCAGAGTGCTCTCATCAAGAGCTCAAGCCACCACTGACTGTTGGGTTTTCTAAGTCTTACATAGGTATGGTCTGTTTCTCAGCTGTGAAACCCTAATTAACACGTGTAGTCTGTCCTAGGTCAGCCATAGCTACAGACTGAGGCCTTTTCTAAAACAAAACAAAAGAAAACAAAAAATAGAAATAATAAAATAAATAAATTAAGCAACCACATGATATCTTTTATTTCTTTCAATGATACTCAGAGCTTGAAGCAGTTCACCCATGAGACCTCAGCTCCGGACATTGAGGCTCTTTCCCTAACAAGTATTATGGCTGAACCTGAGGGGTTCTACTGCTGATTTGTGTCCCCCACTTTAAAAAAATAGTTGTTTTCAAAGGCTGCAGGTTCTTAGCCCTGTTCCTTGTTACAGTTGAGTCACAGCCCTGAAAGTTCAGTGGTAGTTAAAGGCACTGAGAAGGGCTTCCTATAGACATCAAAGACCAAGTCTTTGTTTTTAAAAAGTTAATCTGGATTCCCCCACACCCTGGCATCCTTAGAATTCCTAGAAAGGAAGGCAGGGACCTGGGCAGAAGGGTGCAAGGCTACTGGTGTTTGTAAGTGGTAACAGAAAGCTTTCTCTTGTTGGTACCCTACCCCAAGTTACACTGTCACTTCTTTTTCCTAGTTGTTGTTTTGTCGGTTTGTATTCTCAACATAGACCCTTTTCCTTCCTAACCTTGGCTGTCCTGAACCTTACTGTCCTTGAACTCAGTGATTTGCCTGTCTTGCTGGGATGAAACTGTGAGCTACCATCCAGAAGGAAGCACCCTGCTGAGGTTAGATTGGGGTCTCTTCCATTTTCCTCTATGAACATGCATATGGCAGGCCTGATCTTTCTTTTTTACTTTTCCTTTTCTTTTTAAAGATTTATTTATTTATTATATTTAAGTATGCTGTAGCTATCTTCAGACAGTCCAGAAGAGGGTGTCAGATTCTGAAGAATCTAAATCATTCTTATTGTCTGCATATGATGTATATAAACACAGCCTCACATATACTCAAAAAAAAAAAAAAAGAAAAAGAAAGATGTGGCTACAGAGAGGGCTCAACAATTAAGAGCATTGTCTCCTCTTCCAAAGAACCTGGGCTCAATTACCAGTATTATATATGGTGGCCCATCTCCAGTTCCAGGGGATCTAATACTCTGTTCTGGAGTCTGTGGGCACAGCATACACATGCAAAACATTCTTACACAATCATTGAGAGAGGAGAGAGAGGGGTTGAGAGAGAGGGGAGGTAATCATACCTCCTGACGAGTTTGAAGACCTGAGCTTCATCACTCACACAAATAAATAAATGCAAAATATTTTTTTATAAATAAACTCTGCCATTGCCCTTTAAAAATTCCTAGAAAACAAGTTTTATAAGCAACAGTTATATTTACTATATCTAAAGGACAGTCATGAGCATATTCAATAAATAGAAAAAGGCCTGTTAGTCTTAGAAATGGAAAAGACAAACCAAGGAAGGTTTGCAATTACATAATGAGGCAGCTCAGCCCAGTTCTAAGGTTGGAAATAAGACTCGAGAATAGGATACACCTGAAGACAGCCAGCCATTGTTTTTTGTTTTGGAGGCTGAAAGGATACACCTGAAGACAGCCAATGCTGTGTGATGGTGATCTGGTATTTTTTTTTTTAATTTTTAAAAACTTTAACACTTTTTATAAAACTTTTATAAAAACTTTTTATTATAAACTTTCCTTTCTTTCTTTCCTCACCCTAGCCCCTACCCTAGCCCTGTCTTTCACCAGGGTGGCCTCAAACTCAGAAACTGACTGCCTCTGCCTACAGAGTGCTCTCATTAAGAGCTTGAGCCACCACTGAATGTAGGGTTTTCTAAGCCTTACCTTGCTCTTGGTGTCTGTTCTCAGCTGTGAAACCCTAATTAACACAAGTAGGCAGTCCTGGGTCAGCCAGAGCTACAGACTGAGGACTTCTCTAAAAACAAATAAAATAAAACAAAACAACAAATAGAAATAATAAAATACATAAATTAAGCAACCACAGCATAGCTTTTCTCTATCTAGGTGGTACTCAGAAATTCCAGAAGTTGGCCTGTGACACCTCAGCTCAGTATATGTGAGGCTGTGTTTATGTACATCATATGCAGACCATAAGAGGGATTTACATTCTCCAGAATCTGACACCCTCCTCTGGAGTGTCTAAAGAAAGCTACAGTGTACTTATATCTAAGAAATACATGAATAAATAAATAAATAAATAAATAAATAAATATTTTTTAAAAAGGATAAGAAAGAAAGTAAGACCAGGCAGGCCTGCCATCCTTATCTCTGTCTGCCTGTCTGTCTGATCCCCTGGAACTGGAGATGGGCCACCTTGTAGGTGCTGGTAGTTGATCCCACGTTCTCTGGAAGAGGAGACAATGCTGTTAATTGTTGAGCCCTTTCAGTGGCCCCACCCATTTTTAATTTTTAGAAGTATATGTGAGGCTGTGTTTATGTACATCATATTCAAATCATAAGAGGGATTTAGATTCTCCAGAATCTGACACCCTCTTCTGGAGTGTCTGAAGACGGCTACAGTGTACTTATATCTAATAAATAAATAAATAAATAAATAAATAAATAAATAAATAAACATTTTTTAAAAAGTATAAGAAATAAAGAAAGACCAGGCAGGCCTTCCATCCTTATCTCTGTCTCTCTGTCTGTCTGTCTGTCTGATCCACTGGAACTGGAGATGGGCCACCATAAGGTGCTGGTAGTTTATCCCAGGTTCTCTGGTAGAGGAGACAATGCTGTTAATTGTTGAGCCCTCTCACTGTCCCCACACATCTTTAAATTTTTAGAAGTATATGTGAGGCCTTGTTTATGTACATCATATGAAGACCATAAGAGGGATTTAGATTCTCCACAATCTGACACCCTCTTCTGGAGTGTCTGAAGACAGCTACAGTGTACTTATATCTAATAAATACATAAATAAATAAATAAATAAATAAATAAATAAACAAACATTTTTTTAAAAAGGATAAGAAAGAAAGAAAGACCAGGCAGGCCTGCCATCCTTATCACTGTCTGTATGTCTGTCTGTCTGATCCCCTGGAACTGGAGATGGGCCACCATATAGTTGCTGGTAGTTGATCCCAGGTACTCTGGAAGAGGAGACAATGCTGTTAATTGTTGAGCTTTTAGAGTGGCCCCACCCTTCTTTAAATTTTTAGAAGTATATGTGAGGCTGTGTTTATGTACATCATATGCAGACCATAAGAGGGATATAGATTCTCCAGAATCTGACACCCTCTTCTGGAGTGTCTGAAGACAGCTACAGTGTACGTATATCTAATAAATAAATAAATAAATAAATAAATAAATAAATAAACAAACAAACATTTTTTAAAAGGGATAAGAAAGAAAGAAAAACCAGGCAGGCCTGCCATCCTTGTCTGTCCTTCTCTCTGTCTGTCTGTCTTGCCTATCCCCTTGAGTAGCCTGAGCCTAGTCCCTTGCCTTGACTAGCCCAGCCCCTTGCCTAGCCTAGCCTAGCCCAGCCCTGCCTTGCCTAGCCCTGCCTATCCCTGTCTTTAACCAGGCTGGCCTCGAACTCAGAAACTGACTGCCTCTGCCTCCATAGTGCTCTCATTAAGAGCTCGAGCCACCACTGACTGTTGGGTTTTCTAAGTCTTACATAGGTATGGTCTGTTTCTCAGCTGTGAAACCCTAATTAACACATGTAGTCTGTCCTAGGTCAGCCATAGCTACAGACTGAGGCCTTTTCTAAAACAAAACAAAAGAAAACAAAAAATAGAAATAATAAAATAAATAAATTAAGCAACCACATGATATCTTTTATTTCTTTGAATGATACTCAGAGCTTGAAGCAGTTCACCCATGAGACCTCAGCTCCGGACATTGAGTCTCTTTCCCTAACAAGTATTATGGCTGAACCTGAGGGGTTCTACTGCTGATTTGTGTCCCCCACTTTAAAAAAAATAGTTGTTTTCAAAGGCTGCAGGTTCTTAGCCCTGTTCCTTGTTACAGTTGAGTCACAGCCCTGAAAGTTCAGTGGTAGTTAAAGGCACTGAGAAGGGCTTCCTATAGACATCAAAGACCAAGTCTTTGTTTTTAAAAATTTAATCTGGATTCCCCCACCCCCTGGCATCCTTAAAATTCCTAGAAAGGAAGGCAGGGACCTGGGCAGAAGTGTGCAAGGCTACTGGTGTTTGTAAGTGGTAACAGAAAGCTTTCTCTTGTTGGTACCCTACCCCAAGTTACACTGTCACTTCTTTTTCCTAGTTGTTGTTTTGTCGGTTTGTATTCTCAACATAGACCCTTTTCCTTCCTAACCTTGGCTGTCCTGAACCTTACTGTCCTTGAACTCAATGATTTGCCTGTCTTGCTGGGATGAAACTGTGAGCTACCATCCAGAAGGAAGCACCCTGCTGAGGTTAGATTGGGGTCTCTCCCATTTTCCACTATGAACATGCATATGGCAGGCCTGTTCTTTCTTTTTTACTTTTCCTTTTCTTTTTAAAGATTTATTTATTTATTATATTTAAGTATGCTGTAGCTATCTTCAGACAGTCCAGAAGAGGGTGTCAGAATCTGAAGAATCTAAATCATTCTTATTGTCTGCATATGATGTATATAAACACAGCCTCACATATACTCAAAAAAAAAAAAAAAAAAAAGAAAGATGTGGCTACAGAGAGGGCTCAACAATTAAGAGCATTGTCTCCTCTTCCAGAGAACCTGGGCTCAATTACCAGTATTATATATGGTGGCCCATCTCCAGTTCCAGGGGATCTAATACTCTGTTCTGGAGTCTGTGGGCACAGCATACACATGCAAAACATTCTTACACAATCATTGAGAGAGGAGAGAGAGGGGTTGAGAGAGAGGGGAGGTAATCATACCTCCTGACGAGTTTGAAGACCTGAGCTTCATCACTCACACAAATAAATAAATGCAAAATATTTTTTTATAAATAAACTCTGCCATTGCCCTTTAAAAATTCCTAGAAAACAAGTTTTATAAGCAACAGTTATATTTACTATATCTAAAGGACAGTCATGAGCATATTCAATAAATAGAAAAAGGCCTGTTAGTCTTAGAAATGGAAAAGACAAACCAAGGAAGGTTTGCAATTACATAATGAGGCAGCTCAGCCCAGCTCTAAGGTTGGAAATAAGAATCGAGAATAGGATACACCTGAAGACAGCCAGCCATTGTTTTTTGTTTGGAGGCTGAAAGGATACACCTGAAGACAGCCAATGCTGTGTGATGGTGATCTGGTATTATTTTTTTTTAATTTTTAAAAACTTTAACACTTTTTATAAAACTTTTATAAAAACTTTTTATTATAAACTTTTCTTTCTTTCTTTCTTTCTTTCCTCACCCTAGCCCCTACCCTAGCCCTGTCTTTCACCAGGGTGGCCTCAAACTCAGAAACTGACTGCCTCTGCCTACAGAGTGCTCTCATTAAGAGCTTGAGCCACCACTGAATGTAGGGTTTTCTAAGCCTTACCTTGCTCTTGGTGTCTGTTCCCAGCTGTGAAACCCTAATTAACACAAGTAGGCAGTCCTGGGTCAGCCAGAGCTACAGACTGAGGACTTCTCTAAAAACAAATAAAACAAAACAAAACAACAAATAGAAATAATAAAATACATAAATTAAGCAACCACAGCATAGCTTTTCTCTATCTTGGTGGTACTCAGAAATTCCAGCAATTGGCCTGTGACACCTCAGCTCAGTATATGTGAGGCTGTGTTTATGTACATCATATGCAGACCATAAGAGGGATTTACATTCTCCAGAATCTGACACCCTCCTCTGGAGTGTCTAAAGAAAGCTACAGTGTACTTATATCTAAGAAATACATAAATAAATAAATAAATAAATAAATAAATAAATAAATAAATATTTTTTAAAAAGGATAAGAAAGAAAGAAAGACCAGGCAGGCCTGCCATCCTTATCTCTGTCTCTCTGTCTGTCTGTCTGTCTGATCCACTGGAACTGGAGTTGGGCCACCATAAGGTGCTGGTAGTTTATCCCAGGTTCTCTGAAAGAGGAGACAATGCTGTTAATTGTTGAGCCCTCTCAGTGGCCCCACACATCTTTAAATTTTTAGAAGTATATGTGAGGCTTTGTTTATGTACATCATATGCAGACCATAAGAGGGATTTAGATTCTCCAGAATCTGACACCCTCTTCTGGAGTGTCTGAAGACAGCTACAGTGTACTTATATCTAATAAATACATAAATAAATATATAAATAAACATTTTTTTAAAAAGGATAAGAAAGAAAGAAAGACCAGGCAGGCCTGCCATCCTTAGCACTGTCTGTATGTCTGTCTGTCTGATCCCCTGGAACTGGAGAAGGGCCACCATATAGTTGCTGGTAGTTGATCCCAGGTACTCTGGAAGGGGAGCCAATGCTGTTAATTGTTGAGCTTTTAGAGTGGCCCCACCCTTCTTTAAATTTTTAGAAGTATATGTGAGGCTGTGTTTATGTACATCATATGCAGACCATAGGAGGGATTTAGATTCTCCAGAATCTGACACGCTCTTCTGTAGTGTCTGAAAAGCTACAGTGTACTTATATCTACTAAATACATAAATAAATAAATAAATAAATAAATAAATAAATAAATAAATAAACATTTTTTAAAAAGGATAAGAAAGAAAGACCAGGCAGGCCTGCCATCCATATCTCTGCCTGTCTGTCTGTCTGTCTATCAGATCCCCGGGAACTGGAGATGGGCCACCATATAGTTGCTGGTAGTTGATCCAAGGTTCTCTGGAAGAGGAGACAATGCTCTTAATTGTTGAGCCCTTTCAGTGGCCGCACACTTCTTTAAATATTTAGAAGTATATGTGAGGCTGTGTTTATGTACATCATATTCAAATTATAAGAGGATTTAGATTCTCCAGAATCTGACACCCTCTACTGGAGTGTCTGAAGACAGCTACAGTGTACTTATATGTAATAAATAAATAAATAAATAAATAAATAAATAAACATTTTTTAAAAAGGATAAGAAAGAAAGTAAGACCAGGCAGGCCTGCCATCCTTATATCTGTCTGTCTGTCTGTCTGATCCCCTGGAACTGGAGATGGGCCACCATATAGTTGCTGGTAGTTGATCCAAGGTTCTCTGGAAGAGGAGACAATGCTCTTAATTGTTGAGCCCTTTCAGTGGCCCCACACTTCTTTAAATATTTAGAAGTATATGTGAGCTGTGTTTATGTACATCATATTCAGATTATAAGAGGATTTAGATTCTCCAGAATCTGACACCCTCTACTGGAGTGTCTGAAGACAGCTACAGTGTACTTATATATAATAAATACATAAATAAATAAATAAATAAATAAATAAATAAACATTTTTTAAAAAGGATAAGAAAGAAAGTAAGACCAGGCAGGCCTGCCATCCTTATCTCTGTCTGTCTGTCTGTCTGTCTGTCTGATCCCCTGGAACTGGAGATGGGCTACCATATAGTTGCTGGTAGTTGATCCCAGGTTCTCTGGAAGAGGAGACAATGCTGTTAATTGTTGAGCCGTATCAGTGGCCCTACCCATCTTTAAATTTTTAGAAGTGTATGTGAGGCTGTGTTTATGTACATCATATGCAGACCAGAAGAGGGATTTAGATTCATCAGAATCTGACACCCTCTTCTGGAGTGTCTGAAGACAGCTACAGTGTACTTATATCTAATAAATACATAAATAAATACAATTTTTTAAAAAAGTATAAGAAAGAAAGAAAGACCAGGCAGGCCTGCCATCCTTATCCTTGTCTGTCTGTCTGTCTGTCTGATCCCCTGGGAGTGGAGATGGGTCACCTTATAGTTGCAGGTAGTTGATCCCAGGTTCTCTGTAAGAGGAGATAATGCTGTTAATTGCTGAGCCCTTTCAGTGCCCCCCCCTTTAAATTTTAAGAAGTAAAGGTGAGGCTGTGTTTATGTACATCATATGCAGACCATAAGAGGGATTTAGATTCTCCAGAATATGACACCTTCTTCTGGAGTGTCTGAAGACGGCTACAGTGTACTTATATCTAATAAACATATAAATAAATAAATAAACATTTTTTAAAAAGGATAAGAAAGAAAGATAGACCAGGCAGGCCTGCCATCCTTATCTCTGTCAGTCTGTCTGTCTGTCAGTCTGTCTGATCCCTTGGAACTGGAGATGGGCCACCATATAGTTGCTGTTAGTTGATCCCAGGGTCTCTGGAAGAGGAGACAATGCTGTTAATTGTTGAGCCCTTTCAGTGGCTCCAACTATCTTTAAATTTTTAGAAGTATATGTTAGGCTGTGTTTATGTACATCATATGCAGACCATAAGAGGGATTTATATTCTCCAGAATCTGACACCCTCTTCTGGAGTGTCTGAAGACAACTACAGTGTACTTATATCTAATAAATACATATATAAATAAATATAAATAAATAAATAAACATTATTTTAAAAGGATAAGAAAGATAGAAAGACCAGGCAGGCCTGCCATCCTAATCTCTGTCTGTCTGTCTGTCTGTCTGATCCCCTGGAACTGGAGATGGGCCACCTTGTAGTTGCTGGTAGTTGATCCCAGGTTCTCTGGAAGAGGAGACAATGCTGTTAATTGTTGAGCCCTTTCAGTGGCCCCACCCATTTTTAATTTTTAGAAGTATATGTGAGGCTGTGTTTATGTACATCATATGCAGACCATAAGAGGGATTTAGATTCTCCAGAATCTGAGACCCTCTTCTGGAGTGTCTGAAGACAGCTACAGTGTACTTATATCTAATAAATACATAAATAAATATATAAATAAACATTTTTTTAAAAAGGATAAGAAAGAAAGAAAGACCAGGCAGGCCTGCCATCCTTTTCACTGTCTGTATGTCTGTCTGTCTGATCCCCTGGAACTGGAGATGGGCCACCATATAGTTGCTGGTAGTTGATCCCAGGTACTCTGGAAGAGGAGACAATGCTGTTAATTGTTGAGCTTTTAGAGTGGCCCCACCCTTCTTTAAATTTTTAGAAGTATATGTGAGGCTGTGTTTATGTACATCATATGCAGACCATAAGAGGGATTTAGATTCTCCAGAATCTGACACCCTCCTCTGGAGTGTCTAAAGAAAGCTACAGTGTACTTATATCTAAGAAATACATATATAAATAAATAAACATTTTTAAAATGTATAAGAAAGAAAGAAAAACCAGGCAGGCCTGCAATCCTTGTCTGTCTGTCTGTCTGTATGTCTGTCTGATCCCCTGGAACTGGAGATGGGCCACAATATAGTTGCTGGTAGTTGATCCCAGGTCCTCTGGAAGAGGAGACAATGCTGTTAATTGTTGAGCCCTTTCAGTGGCCCCACCCATCTTTAAATTTTTAGAAGTATATGTGAGGCTGTGTTTATGTACATCATATGCAGACCATAAGAGGGATTTAGATTCTCCAGAAGATGACACACTCTTCTAGAGTGTCTGAAGACAGCTACAGTGTACTTATATCAAATAAATTCATAAATAAACAAATAAACATTTTTTAAAAAGGATAATAAAGAAAGAGAGACCAGGCAGGCCTGCCATCCTTGTTTGTCTGTCTGTCTGTCTGTCTGATCCCCTGGAACTGGAGATGGGCCACCATATAATTGCTGGTAGTTGATCCCAGGTTCTCTGGAAGAGGAGTCAGTGCTGTTAATTGTTGAGCCCTTTCAGTGGCCCCACCCATCTTTAAATTTTTAGAAGTATATGTGAGGCTGTGTTCATGTACATCATATGCAGACCATAAGAGGGATATAGATTCTCCAGAATCTGACACCCTCTTCGGGAGTGTTTGAAGACAGCTACAGTGTACTTACATCTAATAAATACATACTTAAATTAATAAACATTTTTTTAAAAAGGATAAGAAAGAATGAAAGACCAGGTAGGCCTGCCATTCTTAACTCTATCTGTCTGTCTGTCTGTTTGTCTGATCCACTGGAACTGGAGATGGGCCACCATATAGTTGCTCATTGTTGATCCCATGTTCTCTATAAGAGGAGACAATGCTGTTAATTGTTGATCCCTTTCATTGGCCCCACACATCTTTAAATTTTTAGAAGTAAATGTGAGGCTTTGTTTATGTACATCATATGCAGACCATAAGAGGGATATAGATTCTCCAGAATCTGACACCCTCTTCTGGAGTGACTGAAGACAGCTACATTGTACTTATATCTAATAAAAACATAAATAAATAAATAAACATTTTTTAAAAAGAATAAGAAAGAAAGAAAGACCAGGCAGGCCTGCCACCTTGTCTGTCTCTCTGTCTGTGTGTCTATCTGTCAGATACCCTGAAACTGGAGATGGGCCACCATATAGTTGCTGGTAGTTGATCCCAGGTTCTCTGGAAGAGGAGACAATGCTGTTAATTGTTGAGCCCTTTCAGTGGCCCCACCCATCTTTAAATTTTTAGAAGTATATGTGAGGCTGTGTTCATGTACATCATATGCAGACCATATGAGGGATATTGATTCTCCAGAATCTGACACCCTCTTCTGGAGAGTCTGAAGACAGCTACAGTGTACTTACATCTAATAAATACATAAATAAATAAATAAATAAATGAATAAATGAATAAATAAATAAATAAATTAATAAACATTTTTTAAAAAGGATAAGAAAGAAAGAAAAATCAGGCAGGCCTGCCATCCTTATCTCTCTCTGTCTGTCTGTCTGTCTTATCCCCTGGAACTTGAGATGGGCCACCATATAGTTGCTGGTAGTTGATCCCACGTTCTCTGGAAGAAGAGACAATGCTGTTAATTGTTGAGCCCTTTCAGTGGGCCCACCCATCTTTAAATTTTTTCGAAATATATGTGAGGCTGTGTTTATGTACATCATATGCAGACCATAAGAGGGATTTAGATTCTCCAGAAGATGACACCCTCTTTTAGAGTGTCTGAAGACAGCTACCTTGTACTTAAAACTAATAAATACATACTTAAATTAATAAACATTTCTTAAAAGTATAAGAAAGAAAGAAAGACCAGGCAGGCCTCCATCCTTATCTCTGTCAGTCTGTCTGTCTGTCTGTCTGATCCCTTGGAACTGGAGATGAGCCACCATAAGGTGCTGGTAGTTTATCCCAGGTTCTCTGAAAGATGAGACAATGCTGTTAATTGTTGAGACCTCTCAGTGGCCCCACACATCTTTAAATTTTTAGAAGTATATGTGAGGCTGTGTTTATGTACATCATATGCAGACCATAAGAGGGATTTAGATTCTCCACAATCTGACACCCTCTTCTGGAGTGTCTGAAGACAGCTACAGTGTACTTATATCTAATAAATACATGAATAAATATATAAATAAACATTTTTTAAAAAGATAAGAAAGAAAGAAAGACCAGGCAGGCCTGCCATCCTTATCAATGTCTGTATGTCTGTCTGTCTGATCCCCTGGAACTGGAGATGGGCCACCATATAGTTGCTGGTAGTTGATCCCAGGTACTCTGCAAGAGGAGACAATGCTGTTAATTGTTGAGCCCTTTCAGTGGCGCCACCCATCTTTAAATATTTAGAGGTATATGTGAGGCTGTGTTTATGTACATCATATGCAGACCATAAGAGGGATTTAGATTCTCCAGAATCTGACACCTTCTTCTGGAGTGTCTGAAGACAGCTACAGTGTACTTATATCTAATAAATACATGAATAAATATATAAATAAACATTTTTTTTTAAAAAGGATAAGAAAGAAAGAAAGACCGGGCAGGCCTGCCATCCTTATCACTGTCTGTATGTCTGTCTGTCTGAATCCCTGGAACTCGAGATGGGCCACCATATAGTTGCTGGTAGTTGATCCCAGGTACTCTGGAAGGGGAGACAATGATGTTAATTGTTGAGCCCTTTCAGTGGCGCCACCCATCTTTAAATATTTAGAGGTATATGTGAGGCTGTGTTTATGTACATCATATGCAGACCATAAGAGGGATTTAGATTCTCCAGAATCTGACACCCTCTTCTGGAGTGTCTGAAGACAGCTACAGTGTACTTATATCTAATAAATAAATAGATAAATAAATAAATAAATGAATAAACATTTTTTAAAAAGTATAAGAAAGAAAGAAAGACCAGGCAGGCCTGCCATCCATATCTCTGTCTGTCTGTCTGTGTATCTATCTGATCCCCAGGAACTGGAGATGGGCCACCATATAGTGCTGGTAGTTGATCCAAGGTTTTCTGGAAGAGGAGACAATTCGGTTAATTGTTTAGCCCTTTCAGTGTCCCCAAACTTCTTTAAATATTTAGAAGTTTATGTGAGGCTGTGTTTATGTACATCATATTCAGATTATAAGAGGATTTAGATTCTCCAGAATCTGACACCCTCTACTGGAGTGACTGAAGACAGCTACAGTGTACTTATGTATAATAAATAAATAAATAAATAAATAAATAAATAAATAAATATTTTTTAAAAAGGATAAGAAAGAAAGTAAGACCAGGCAGGCCTGCCATCCTTATCTCTGTCTGTCTGTCTGTCTGTCTGATCCCCTGGAACTGGAGTTGGGCTACCATAAAGTTGCTGGTAGTTGATCCCAGGTTCTCTGGAAGAGGAGACAATGCTGTTAATTGTTGAGCCCTATCAGTGGCCCTACCCATCTTTAAATATTTAGAAGTATATGTGAGGCTGTGTTTATGTACATCATATGCAGACCATAAGAGGGATTTAGATTCTCCAGAATCTGACACCCTCTTCTGGAGTGTCTGAAGACAGCTACAGTGTACTTATATCTAACAAATACATAAATAAATAAATAAATAAATAAATAAACATTTTTTAAAAAGTATAAGAAATAAAGAAAGACCAGGCAGGCCTGCCATCCTTATCTCTGTCTCTCTGTCTGTCTGTCTGTCTGATCCACTGGAACTGGAGATGGGCCACCATAAGGTGCTGGTATTTTTTCCCCGGTTCTCTGAAAGAGGAGACAATGCTGATAATTGTTGAGCCCTTCAGTGGTCCCACACATCTTTAAATTTTTAGAAGTATATGTGAGGCTGTGTTTATGTACATCATATGCAGACCATAAGAGGGATTTAGATTCTCCAGAATCTGACACCCTCTTCTGGAGTGTCTAAAGACAGCTACAGTGTACTTATATCTAATAAATACATAAATAAATATATAAATAAACATTTTTTTAAAAAGGATAAGAAAGAAAGAAAGACCAGGCAGGCCTGCCATCCTTTTCACTGTCTGTATGTCTGTCTGTCTGATCCCCTGGAACTCGAGATGGGCCACCATAGAGTTGATGGTAGTTGATCCCAGGTACTCTGGAAGAGGAGACAATGCTGTTAATTGTTGAGCCATTTCAGTGGCGCCACCCATCTTTAAATATATAGAGGTATATGTGAGGCTGTGTTTATGTACATCATATGCAGACCATAAGAGGGATTTAGATTCTCCAGAATCTGACACCTTCTTCTGGAGTGTCTGAAGACAGCTACAGTGTACTTATATCTAATAAATACATGAATAAATATAAATAAACATTTTTTTTTAAAAGGATAAGAAAGAAAGAAAGACCAGGCAGGCCTGCCATCCTTATCACTGTCTGTATGTCTGTCTGTCTGATCCCCTGGAACTCGAGATGGGCCACCATAGAGTTGCTGGTAGTTGATCCCAGGTACTCTGGAAGAGGAGACAATGCTGTTAATTGTTGAGCCCTTTCAGTGGCGCCACCCATCTTTAAATATTTAGAGGTATATGTGAGGCTGTGTTTATGTACATCATATGCAGACCATAAGAGGGATTTAGATTCTCCAGAATCTGACACCCTCCTCTGGAGTGTCTAAAGAAAGCTACAGTGTACTTATATCTAAGAAATACATATATAAATAAATAAACATTTTTAAAATATATAAGAAAGAAAGAAAAACCAGGCAGGCCTGCAATCCTTGTCTGTCTGTCTGTCTGTATGTCTGTCTGATCCCCTGGAACTGGAGATGGGCCACAATATAGTTGCTGGTAGTTGATCCCAGGTCCTCTGGAAGAGGAGACAATGCTGTTAATTGTTGAGCCCTTTCAGTGGCCCCACCCATCTTTAAATTTTTAGAAGTATATGTGAGGCTGTGTTTATGTACATCATATGCAGACCATAAGAGGGATTTAGATTCTCCAGAAGATGACACACTCTTCTAGAGTGTCTGAAGACAGCTACAGTGTACTTATATCAAATAAATTCATAAATAAACAAATAAACATTTTTTAAAAAGGATAATAAAGAAAGAGAGACCAGGCAGGCCTGCCATCCTTGTTTGTCTGTCTGTCTGTCTGTCTGATCCCCTGGAACTGGAGATGGGCCACCATATAATTGCTGGTAGTTGATCCCAGGTTCTCTGGAAGAGGAGTCAGTGCTGTTAATTGTTGAGCCCTTTCAGTGGCCCCACCCATCTTTAAATTTTTAGAAGTATATGTGAGGCTGTGTTCATGTACATCATATGCAGACCATAAGAGGGATATAGATTCTCCAGAATCTGACACCCTCTTCGGGAGTGTTTGAAGACAGCTACAGTGTACTTACATCTAATAAATACATACTTAAATTAATAAACATTTTTTTAAAAAGGATAAGAAAGAATGAAAGACCAGGTAGGCCTGCCATTCTTAACTCTATCTGTCTGTCTGTCTGTCTGTCTGATCCACTGGAACTGGAGATGGGCCACCATATAGTTGCTCATTGTTGATCCCATGTTCTCTATAAGAGGAGACAATGCTGTTAATTGTTGATCCCTTTCATTGGCCCCACACATCTTTAAATTTTTAGAAGTAAATGTGAGGCTGTGTTTATGTACATCATATGCAGACCATAAGAGGGATATAGATTCTCCAGAATCTGACACCCTCTTCTGGAGTGACTGAAGACAGCTACATTGTACTTATATCTAATAAAAACATAAATAAATAAATAAACATTTTTTAAAAAGAATAAGAAAGAAAGAAAGACCAGGCAGGCCTGCCACCTTGTCTGTCTCTCTGTCTGTGTGTCTATCTGTCAGATACCCTGAAACTGGAGATGGGCCACCATATAGTTGCTGGTAGTTGATCCCAGGTTCTCTGGAAGAGGAGACAATGCTGTTAATTGTTGAGCCCTTTCAGTGGCCCCACCCATCTTTAAATTTTTAGAAGTATATGTGAGGCTGTGTTCATGTACATCATATGCAGACCATATGAGGGATATTGATTCTCCAGAATCTGACACCCTCTTCTGGAGAGTCTGAAGACAGCTACAGTGTACTTACATCTAATAAATACATAAATAAATAAATAAATAAATGAATAAATGAATAAATAAATAAATAAATTAATAAACATTTTTTAAAAAGGATAAGAAAGAAAGAAAAATCAGGCAGGCCTGCCATCCTTATCTCTCTCTGTCTGTCTGTCTGTCTTATCCCCTGGAACTTGAGATGGGCCACCATATAGTTGCTGGTAGTTGATCCCACGTTCTCTGGAAGAAGAGACAATGCTGTTAATTGTTGAGCCCTTTCAGTGGGCCCACCCATCTTTAAATTTTTTCGAAATATATGTGAGGCTGTGTTTATGTACATCATATGCAGACCATAAGAGGGATTTAGATTCTCCAGAAGATGACACCCTCTTTTAGAGTGTCTGAAGACAGCTACCTTGTACTTAAAACTAATAAATACATACTTAAATTAATAAACATTTCTTAAAAGTATAAGAAAGAAAGAAAGACCAGGCAGGCCTCCATCCTTATCTCTGTCAGTCTGTCTGTCTGTCTGTCTGATCCCTTGGAACTGGAGATGAGCCACCATAAGGTGCTGGTAGTTTATCCCAGGTTCTCTGAAAGATGAGACAATGCTGTTAATTGTTGAGACCTCTCAGTGGCCCCACACATCTTTAAATTTTTAGAAGTATATGTGAGGCTGTGTTTATGTACATCATATGCAGACCATAAGAGGGATTTAGATTCTCCACAATCTGACACCCTCTTCTGGAGTGTCTGAAGACAGCTACAGTGTACTTATATCTAATAAATACATGAATAAATATATAAATAAACATTTTTTAAAAAGATAAGAAAGAAAGAAAGACCAGGCAGGCCTGCCATCCTTATCAATGTCTGTATGTCTGTCTGTCTGATCCCCTGGAACTGGAGATGGGCCACCATATAGTTGCTGGTAGTTGATCCCAGGTACTCTGCAAGAGGAGACAATGCTGTTAATTGTTGAGCCCTTTCAGTGGCGCCACCCATCTTTAAATATTTAGAGGTATATGTGAGGCTGTGTTTATGTACATCATATGCAGACCATAAGAGGGATTTAGATTCTCCAGAATCTGACACCTTCTTCTGGAGTGTCTGAAGACAGCTACAGTGTACTTATATCTAATAAATACATGAATAAATATATAAATAAACATTTTTTTTAAAAAGGATAAGAAAGAAAGAAAAACCGGGCAGGCCTGCCATCCTTATCACTGTCTGTATGTCTGTCTGTCTGAATCCCTGGAACTCGAGATGGGCCACCATATAGTTGCTGGTAGTTGATCCCAGGTACTCTGGAAGGGGAGACAATGATGTTAATTGTTGAGCCCTTTCAGTGGCGCCACCCATCTTTAAATATTTAGAGGTATATGTGAGGCTGTGTTTATGTACATCATATGCAGACCATAAGAGGGATTTAGATTCTCCAGAATCTGACACCCTCTTCTGGAGTGTCTGAAGACAGCTACAGTGTACTTATATCTAATAAATAAATAGATAAATAAATAAATAAATGAATAAACATTTTTTAAAAAGTATAAGAAAGAAAGAAAGACCAGGCAGGCCTGCCATCCATATCTCTGTCTGTCTGTCTGTGTATCTATCTGATCCCCAGGAACTGGAGATGGGCCACCATATAGTGCTGGTAGTTGATCCAAGGTTCTCTGGAAGAGGAGACAATTCGGTTAATTGTTTAGCCCTTTCAGTGTCCCCAAACTTCTTTAAATATTTAGAAGTTTATGTGAGGCTGTGTTTATGTACATCATATTCAGATTATAAGAGGATTTAGATTCTCCAGAATCTGACACCCTCTACTGGAGTGACTGAAGACAGCTACAGTGTACTTATGTATAATAAATAAATAAATAAATAAATAAATAAATAAATAAATAAATAAATATTTTTTAAAAAGGATAAGAAAGAAAGTAAGACCAGGCAGGCCTGCCATCCTTATCTCTGTCTGTCTGTCTGTCTGTCTGATCCCCTGGAACTGGAGTTGGGCTACCATAAAGTTGCTGGTAGTTGATCCCAGGTTCTCTGGAAGAGGAGACAATGCTGTTAATTGTTGAGCCCTATCAGTGGCCCTACCCATCTTTAAATATTTAGAAGTATATGTGAGGCTGTGTTTATGTACATCATATGCAGACCATAAGAGGGATTTAGATTCTCCAGAATCTGACACCCTCTTCTGGAGTGTCTGAAGACAGCTACAGTGTACTTATATCTAACAAATACATAAATAAATAAATAAATAAATAAATAAACATTTTTTAAAAAGTATAAGAAATAAAGAAAGACCAGGCAGGCCTGCCATCCTTATCTCTGTCTCTCTGTCTGTCTGTCTGTCTGATCCACTGGAACTGGAGATGGGCCACCATAAGGTGCTGGTATTTTTTCCCCGGTTCTCTGAAAGAGGAGACAATGCTGATAATTGTTGAGCCCTTCAGTGGTCCCACACATCTTTAAATTTTTAGAAGTATATGTGAGGCTGTGTTTATGTACATCATATGCAGACCATAAGAGGGATTTAGATTCTCCAGAATCTGACACCCTCTTCTGGAGTGTCTAAAGACAGCTACAGTGTACTTATATCTAATAAATACATAAATAAATATATAAATAAACATTTTTTTAAAAAGGATAAGAAAGAAAGAAAGACCAGGCAGGCCTGCCATCCTTTTCACTGTCTGTATGTCTGTCTGTCTGATCCCCTGGAACTCGAGATGGGCCACCATAGAGTTGATGGTAGTTGATCCCAGGTACTCTGGAAGAGGAGACAATGCTGTTAATTGTTGAGCCATTTCAGTGGCGCCACCCATCTTTAAATATTTAGAGGTATATGTGAGGCTGTGTTTATGTACATCATATGCAGACCATAAGAGGGATTTAGATTCTCCAGAATCTGACACCTTCTTCTGGAGTGTCTGAAGACAGCTACAGTGTACTTATATCTAATAAATACATGAATAAATATAAATAAACATTTTTTTTAAAAGGATAAGAAAGAAAGAAAGACCAGGCAGGCCTGCCATCCTTATCACTGTCTGTATGTCTGTCTGTCTGATCCCCTGGAACTCGAGATGGGCCACCATAGAGTTGCTGGTAGTTGATCCCAGGTACTCTGGAAGAGGAGACAATGCTGTTAATTGTTGAGCCCTTTCAGTGGCGCCACCCATCTTTAAATATTTAGAGGTATATGTGAGGCTGTGTTTATGTACATCATATGCAGACCATAAGAGGGATTTAGATTCTCGAGAATCTGACACCCTCTTCTGGAGTGTCTGAAGACAGCTACAGTGTACTTATATCTAATAAATAAATAGATAAATAAATAAATAAATAAATATTTTTTAAAAAGTATAAGAAAGAAAGAAAGACCAGCCAGGCCTGCCATCCATATCTCTGTCTGTCTGTCTGTCTGTCTATCTGATTCCCAGGAACTGGAGATGGGCCACCATATAGTGCTGGTAGTTGATCCAAGGTTCTCTGGAAGAGGAGACAATTCGGTTAATTGTTTAGCCCTTTCAGTGGCCCCACACTTCTTTAAATATTTAGAAGTTTATGTGAGGCTGTGTTTATGTACATCATATTCAGATTATAAGAGGATTTAGATTCTCCAGAATCTGACACCCTCTACTGGAGTGACTGAAGACAGCTACAGTGTACTTATGTATAATAAATAAATAAATAAATAAATAAATAAATAAATAAATAAATAAACATTTTTTAAAAAGGATAAGAAAGAATGTAAGACCAGGCAGGCCTGCCATCCTTATCTCTGTCTGTCTGTCTGTCTGTCTGATCCCCTGGAACTGGAGTTGGGCTACCATAAAGTTGCTGGTAGTTGATCCCAGGTTCTCTGGAAGACGAGACAATGCTGTTAATTGTTGACCCCTATCAGGGGCCCTACCCATCTTTAAATATTTAGAAGAATATGTGAGGCTGTGTTTATGTACATCATATGCAGACCATAAGAGGGATTTAGATTCTCCAGAATCTGACACCCTCTTCAGGAGTGTCTGAAGACAGCTACAGTGTACTTATATCTAATAAATACATAAATAAATAAATAAATAAATAAACATTTTTTAAAAAGTATAAGAAATAAAGAAAGACCAGGCAGGCCTGCCATCCATATCTCTGTCTGTCTGTCTGTCTGTCTATCTGATCCCCGGGAACTGGAGATGGGCCACCATATAGTGCTTGTAGTTGATCCAAGGTTCTCTGGAAGAGGAGACAATTCGGTTAATTGTTTAGCCCTTCCAGTGGCCCCACACTTCTTTAAATATTTACAAGTTTATGTGAGGCTGTGTTTATGTACATCATATTCAGATTATAAGAGGATTTAGATTCTCCAGAACCTGACACCCTCTACTGGAGTGACTGAAGACAGCTACAGTGTACTTATGTATAATAAATAAATAAATAAATAAATAAATAAATAAATAAATAAACATTTTTTAAAAAGGATAAGAAATAAAGTAAGACCAGGCAGGCCTGCCATCCTTATCTCTGTCTCTCTGTCTGTCTGTCTGTCTGTCTGATCCACTGGAACTGGAGATGGGCCACCATAAGGTGCTGGTAGTTGATCCCAGGTTCTCTGGAAGAGGAGACAATGCTGTTAATTGTTGAGCGCTATCAGTGGCCCTACCCATTTTTAAATATTTAGAAGTATATGTGAGGCTGTGTTTATGTACATCATATGCAGACCATAAGAGGGATTTAGATTCTCCAGAATCTGACACCCTCTTCTGGAGTGTCTGAAGACAGCTAGAGTGTACTTATATCTAAAAAATAAATAGATAAATAAATAAATAAATAAATAAACATTTTTTAAAAAGTATAAGAAAGAAAGAAAGACCAGGCAGGCCTGCCATCCATATCTCTGTCTGTCTGTCTGTCTGTCTATCTGATCCCCGGGAACTGGAGATGGGCCACCATATAGTGCTGGTAGTTGATCCTAGGTTCTCTGGAAGAGGAGACAATTCGGTTAATTGTTTAGCCCTTCCAGTGGCCCCACACTTCTTTAAATATTTAGAAGTTTATGTGAGGCTGTGTTTATGTACATCATATCCAGATTATAAGAGGATTTAGATTCTCCAGAACCTGACACCCTCTACTGGAGTGACTGAAGACAGCTACAGTGTACTTATGTATAATAAATAAATAAATAAATAAATAAACATTTTTTAAAAAGGATAAGAAAGAAAGTAAGACCAGGCAGGCCTGCCATCCTTATCTCTGTCTCTCTGTCTGTCTGTCTGTCTGTCTGATCCACTGGAACTGGAGATGGGCCAACATAAGGTGCTGGTAGTTAATCCCAGGTTCTCTGGAAGAGGAGACAATGCTGTTAATTGTTGAGCCCTATCAGTGGCCCTACCCATCTTTAAATATTTAGAAGTATATGTGAGGCTGTGTTTATGTACATCATATGCAGACCATAAGAGGGATTTAGATTCTCCAGAATATGACAACCTCTTCTGGAGTGTCTGAAGACAGCTACAGTGTACTTATATCTAATAAATACATAAATAAATAAATAAATAAATAAATAAATAAACATTTTTTAAAAAGTATAAGAAATAAAGAAAGACCAGGCAGGCCTGCCATCCTTATCTCTGTCTCTCTGTCTGTCTGTCTGTCTGATCCCCTGGAACTGGAGATGGACCACCATAAGGTGCTGGTAGTTTATCCCAGGTTCTCTGAAAGAGGAGACAATGCTGTTAATTGTTGAGCCCTCTCAGTGGCCCCACACATCTTTAAATTATTAGAAGTATATGTGAGGCTGTGTTTATGTACATCATATGCAGACCATAAGAGGGATTTAGATTCTCCAGAATCTGACACCCTCTTCTGGAGTGTCTGAAGACAGCTACAGTGTACTTATATCTAATAAATACATAAATAAATATATAAATAAACATTTTTTTAAAAAGGATAAGAAATAAAGAAAGACCAGGCAGGCCTGCCATCCTTATCACTGTCTGTATGTCTGTCTGTCTGATCCCCTGGAACTGGAGATGGGCCACCATATAGTTGCTGGTAGTTGATCCCAGGTACTCTGGAAGAGGAGAAAATTCTGTTAATTGTTGAGCCCTTTCAGTGGCGCCACCCATCTTTAAATATTTAGAGGTATATGTGAGGCTGTGTTTATGTACATCATATGCATACCATAAGAGGGATTTAGATTCTCCAGAATCTGACACCCACTTCTGGAGTGTCTGAAGACAGCTACAGTGTACTTATATCTAATAAATAAACAGATAAATAAATAAATAAACATTTTTTAAAAAGTATAAGAAAGAAAGAAAGACCAGGCAGGCCTGCCATCCATATCTCTGTCTGTCTGTCTGTCTGTCTATCTGATCCCCGGGAACTGGAGACGGGCCACCATATAGTGCTGGTAGTTGATCCAAGGTTCTCTGGAAGAGGAGACAATTCGGTTAATTGTTGAGCCCTTTCAGTGGCCCCACACTTCTTTAAATATTTAGAAGTTTATGTGAGGCTGTGTTTATGTACATCATATTCAGATTATAAGAGGATTTAGATTCTCCAGAACCTGACACCCTCTACTGGAGTGACTGAAGACAGCTACAGTGTACTTATATATAATAAATAAATAAATAAATAAATAAATAAATAAATAAATAAATAAACATTTTTTAAAAAGGATAAGAAAGACAGAAAGACCAGGCAGGCCTGCCATCCTTATCACTGTCTGTATGTCTGTCTGTCTGATCCCCTGGAACTGGAGATGGGCCACCATATAGTTGCTGGTAGTTGATCCCAGGTACTCTGCAAGAGGAGACAATGCTGTTAATTGTTGAGTCCTTTCAGTGGCGCCACCCATCTTTAAATATTTAGAGGTATATGTGAGGCTGTGTTTATGTACATCATATGCAGACCATAAGAGGGATTTAGATTCTCCAGAATCTGACACCCTCTTCTGGAGTGTCTGAAGAAAGCTACAGTGTACTTATATCTAATAAATACTTAAATAAATATATAAATAAACATTATTTTAAAAAGGATAAGAAAGAAAGAAAGACCAGACAGGCCTGCCATCCTTATCACTGTCTGTATGTCTGTCTGTCTGATCCCCTGGAACTGGAGATGGGCCACCATATAGTTGCTGGTAGTTGATCCCAGGTACTCTGGAAGAGGAGACAATGCTGTTAATTGTTGAGCCCTTTCAGTGGCGCCACCCATCTTTAAATATTTAGAGGTATATGTGAGGCTGTGTTTATGTACATCATATGCAGACCATAAGAGGGATTTAGATTCTCCAGAATCTGACACCCTCTTCTGGAGTGTCTGAAGACAGCTACAGTGTACTTATATCTAATAAATAAATAGATAAATAAATAAATAAATAAACATTTTTTAAAAAGTATAAGAAAGAAAGAAAGACCAGGCAGGCCTGCCATCCATATCTCTGTCTGTCTGTCTGTCTGTCTGTCTGTCTATCTGATCCCCGGGAACTGGAGATGGGCCACCATATAGTGCTGGTAGTTGATCCAAGGTTCTCTGGAAGAGGAGACAATTCGGTTAATTGTTGAGCCCTTTCAGTGGCCCCACACTTCTTTAAATATTTATAAGTATATGTGAGGCTGTGTTTATGTACATCATATGCAGACCATAAGAGGGATTTAGATTCTCCAGAATCTGACACCCTCTTCTGGAGTGACTGAAGACAGCTACAGTGTACTTATATAATAAATAAATAAATAAATAAATAAATAAATAAATAAACATTTTTTAAAAAGGATAAGAAAGACAGAAAGACCAGGCAGGCCTGCCATCCTTATCACTGTCTGTATGTCTGTCTGTCTGATCCCCTGGAACTGGAGATGGGCCACCATATAGTTGCTGGTAGTTGATCCCAGGTACTCTGCAAGAGGAGACAATGCTGTTAATTGTTGAGCCCTTTCAGTGGCGCCACCCATCTTTAAATATTTAGAGGTATATGTGAGGCTGTGTTTATGTACATCATATGCAGACCATAAGAGGGATTTAGATTCTCCAGAATCTGACACCCTCTTCTGGAGTGTCTGAAGAAAGCTACAGTGTACTTATATCTAATAAATACTTAAATAAATATATAAATAAACATTATTTTAAAAAGGATAAGAAAGAAAGAAAGACCAGACAGGCCTGCCATCCTTATCACTGTCTGTATGTCTGTCTGTCTGATCCCCTGGAACTGGAGATGGGCCACCATATAGTTGCTGGTAGTTGATCCCAGGTACTCTGGAAGAGGAGACAATGCTGTTAATTGTTGAGCCCTTTCAGTGGCGCCACCCATCTTTAAATATTTAGAGGTATATGTGAGGCTGTGTTTATGTACATCATATGCAGACCATAAGAGGGATTTAGATTCTCCAGAATCTGATACCCTCTTCTGGAGTGTCTGAAGACAGCTACAGTGTACTTATATCTAATAAATAAATAGATAAATAAATAAATAAATAAATAAATAAATAAACATTTTTTAAAAAGTATAAGAAAGAAAGAAAGACCAGGCAGGCCTGCCATCCATATCTCTGTCTGTCTGTCTGTCTGTCTATCTGATCCCCGGGAACTGGAGATGGGCCACCATATAGTGCTGGTAGTTGATCCAAGGTTCTCTGGAAGAGGAGACAATTCGGTTAATTGTTGAGCCCTTTCAGTGGCCCCACACTTCTTTAAATATTTATAAGTATATGTGAGGCTGTGTTTATGTACATCATATGCAGACCATAAGAGGGATTTAGATTCTCCAGAATCTGACACCCTCTTCTGGAGTGTCTGAAGACAGCTACAGTGTACTTATATCTAATAAATAAATAGATAAATAAATAAATAAATAAATAAACATTTTTTAAAAAGGATAAGAAAGAAAGAAAGACCAGGCAGGCCTGCCATTCATATCTCTGCCTGTCTGTCTGTCTGTCTATCTGATCCCCGGGTACTGGAGTTGGGCCACCATATAGTTGCTGGTAGTTGATCCAAGGTTCTCTGGAAGAGGAGACAATGCTCTTAATTGTTGAGCCCTATCAGTGGCCCTACCCATCTTTAAATTTTTAGAAGTATATGTGAGTCTGTGTTTATGTACATCATATGCAGACCATAAGAGGGATTTAGATACTCCAGAATCTGACACCCTCTTCTGGAGTGTCTGAAGACAGCTACAGTGTACTTATATAATAAATAAATAAATAAATAAATAAATAAATAAATAAACATTATTTAAACCGGATAAGAATAAAAGAAAGACCAGGCAGGCCTACCATCCCTATCTCTGTCTGTCTGTCTATCAGTCGTTCTGATCCCCTGGAACTGGAGCTGGGCCACCATATAGGTGCTGGTAGTTGATCCCAGGTTCTCTGGAAGAGGAGACAATGCTGTTAATTGTTGAGCGATTTCAGTGGCCCCACCCATCGTTAAATTTTTAGTAGTATATGTGAGGCTGTGTTTATGTACATCATATGCAGACCATAAGAGGGATTTAGATTCTCCAGAATCTGACACCCTCTTCTGGAGTGTCTGAAGACAGCTACAGTGTACTTATATCTAATAAATACATGAATAAATAAACATTTTTTAAAAAGGATAATAAAGAAAGAAAGACCAGGCAGGCCTGCCATCCTAATCTCTGTCAGTCTGTCTGTCTGTCAGACTGTCTGATACCTTGGAACTGCAGATGGGCCACCATATAGTTGCTGTTAGTTGATCCCAGCTTCTCTGGAAGAGGAGACAATGCTATTAATTGTTGAGCCCTTTCAGTGGCTCCACCTATCTTTAAATTTTTAGAAGTATATGTTAGGCTGTGTTTATGTACATCATATGCAGACCATAAGAGGGATTTAGTTTCTCCAGAATCTGACACCCTCTTCTGGAGTGTCTGAAGACAACTACAGTGTACTTATATCTAATAAATACATAAATAAATAAATAAATAAATAAATAAATAAATAAATAAACATTATTTTAAAAGGATAAGAAAGAAAGAAAGACCAGGCAGGCCTGCCATACTTATCTCAGTCTGTCTGTCTGTCTGTCTGATCCCCTGGAACTGGAGATGGGCCACCTTGTAGGTGCTGGTAGTTGATCCCAGGTTCTCTGGAAGAGGAGACAATGCTGTTAATTGTTGAGCCCTTTCAGTGGCCCCACCCATTTTTAATATTTACAAGTATATGTGAGGCTGTGTTTATGTACATCATATTCAGACCATAAGAGTGATTTAGATTCTCCAGAATCTGACACCATCTTCTGGAGTGTCTGAAGACGGCTACAGTGTACTTATATCTAATAAATACATAAATAAATAAATAAATAAAAGAATAAATAAACATTTTTTAAAAAGTATAAGAAATAAAGAAAGACCAGTCAGGCCTGCCATCCATATCTCTGTCTCTCTGTCTGTCTGTCTGTCTGATCCACTGGAACTGGAGATGGGCCACCATAAGGTGCTGGTAGTTTATCCCAGGTTCTCTGAAAGAGGAGACAATGCTGTTAATTGTTGAGCCCTCTCAGTGGCCCCACACGTCTTTAAATTTTTAGAAGTATATGTGAGGCTGTGTTTATGTACATCATATGCAGACCATAAAGGGATTTAGATTCTCCAGAATCTGACACCCTCTTCTGGAGTGTCTGAAGACAGCTACAGTGTACTTATATCTAATAAATACATAAATAAATATATAAATAAACATTTTTTTAAAAAGGATAAGAAAGAAAGAAAGACCAGGCAGGCCTGCCATCCTTATCACTGTCTGTATGTCTGTCTGTCTGATCCCCTGGAACTGGAAATGGGCCACCATATAGTTGCTGGTAGTTGATCCCAGGTCCTCTGGAAGAGGAGACAATGCTGTTAATTGTTGAGCTTTTAGAGTGGCCCCACCCTTCTTTAAATTTTTAGAAGTCTATGTGAGGCTGTGTTTATGTACATCATATGCAGACCATAAGAGGGATTTAGATTCTCCAGAATCTGACACCCTCTTCTGGAGTGTCTGAACAGCTACAGTGTACTTATATCTAATAATAAATAAATAAATAAATAAATAAATAAATAAATAAATAAATAAATAAATAAACAAATATTTTTTTGAAAAAAGGATAAGAAAGAAAGAAAGACCAGGCAGGCCTGCCATCCTTATCACTGTCTGTCTGTCTGTCTGTCTGTCTGATCCCCTGGAACTGGAGATGGGCCACCTTTTAGGTGCTGGTAGTTGATCCCTGGTTCTCTGGAAGTGGAGACAATGCTGTTAATTGTTGAGTCCTTTCAGTGGCCCCACCTATTTATAATTTTTAGAAGTATATATGAGGCTGTGTTTATGTACATCATATTCAGACCATAAGAGGGATTTAGATTCTCTAGAATCTGACACCCTCTTCTGGAGTGTCTGAAGACGGCTACAGTGTACTTATATCTAATAAATACATAAATAAATAAATAAATAAACAGTTTTTAAAATGTATCAGAAATAAAGAAAGACCAGGGAGGCCTGCCATCCTCATCTCTGTCTCTCTGTCTGTCTGTCTGTCTGTCTGATCCACTGGAACTGGGGATGGGCCACCATAAGGTGCTGGTAGTTTATCCCAGGTTCTCTGAAAGAGGAGACAATGCTGTTAATTGTTGAGCCCTCTCAGTGGCCCCACACATCTTTAAATTTTTAGAAGTATATGCGAGGCTGTGTTTATGTACATCATATGCAGACCATAAGAGGGATTTAGATTCTCCAGAATCTGACACCCTCTTCTGGAGTGTCTGAAAGCAGCTACAGTGTACATATATTTAATAAATACATAAATAAATATATAAATAAACATTTTTTAAACGTATAAGAAATAAAGAAAGACCAGGCAGGCCTGCCATCCTTATCTCTGTCTCTCTGTCTGTCTGTCTGTCTGTCTGATCCACTGGAACTGGAGATGGGCCACCATAAGGTGCTGATAGTTTATCCCAGGTTCTCTGAAAGAGGAGACAATGCTGTTAATTGTTGAGCCCTCTCAGTGGCCCCACACATCTTTAAAATTTTAGAAGTATATGTGAGGCTGTGTTTATGTACATCATATGCAGACCATAAGAGGGATTTAGATTCTCCAGAATCTGACACCCTCTTCTGGAGTGTCTGAAGACAGCTACAGTGTACTTATATCTAATAAATACATAAATAAATATATAAATAAACATTTTTTTGAAAAGGATAAGAAAGAAAGAATGACCAGGCAGGCCTGCCATCCTTATCACTGTCTGTATGTCTGTCTGTCTGATCCCCTGGAACTGGAGATGGGCCACCTTATAGTTGCTGGTAGTTGATCCCAGGTACTCTGGAAGAGGAGACAATGCTGTTAATTGTTGAGCTTTTAGAGTGGCCCCACCCTTCTTTAAATTTTTAGAAGTATATGTGAGGCTGTGTTTATGTACATCATATGCAGACCATAAGAGTGATTTAGATTCTCCAGAATCTGACACCCTCTTCTGGAGTGTCTGAACAGCTACAGTGTACTTATATCTAATAAATACATAAATAAATAAATAAATAAATAAATAAATAAATAAATAAATAAATAAATAAACAAACATTTTTTTAAAAAAAGGATGAGAAAGAAAGAAAGACCAGACAGGCCTGCCATCCTTATCACTGTCTGTCTGTCTGTCTGTCTGATCCCCTGGAACTGGAGATGGGCCACCTTTTAGGTGCTGGTAGTTGTTCCCAGGTTCTCTGGAAGAGGAGACAATGCTGTTAATTGTTGAGTCCTTTCAGTGGCCCCACCTATTTTTAACTTTTAGAAGTATATGTGAGGCTGTGTTTATGTACATCATATTCAGACCATAAGAGGGATTTAGATTCTCCAGAATCTGACACCCTCTTCTGGAGTGTCTGAAGACGGCTACAGTGTACTTATATCTAATAAATAAATAAATAAATAAATAAATAAATAAATAAACATTTTTTAAAAAGTATAAGAAATAAAGAAAGACCAAGCAGACCTTCCATCCTTATCTCTGTCTCTCTGTCTGTCTGTCTGTCTGTCTGATCCACTGGAAATGGAGATGGGCCACCATAAGGTGCTGGTAGTTTATCCCAGGTTCTCTGAGAGAGGAGACAATGCTGTTAATTGTTGAGCCCTCTCAGTGGCCCCACACATCTTTAAATTTTTAGAAGTATATGTGAGGCTGTGTTTATGTACATCATATGCAGATCATAAGAGGGATTTAGATTCTCCAGAATCTGACACCCTCTTCTGGAGTGTCTGAAGACAGCTACAGTGTACTTATATCTAATAAATACATAAATAAATATATAAATAAACATTTTTTTTAAAGGATAAGAAAGAAAGAAAGACCAGGCAGGCCTGCCATCCATATCTCTGTCTGTCTGTCTGTCTGTCTATCTGATCCCTGGGAACTGGAGATGGGCCACGAATAGTTGCTGGTAGTTGATCCAGGTTCTCTGGAAGAGGAGACAATGCTGTTAATTGTTGAGCCCTTTCAGTGGCGCCACCCATCTTTAAATATTTAGAAGTATATGTGAGGCTGAGTTTATGTACATCATATGAAGACCATAAGAGGGATTTAGATTCTCCAGAATATGACACCCTCTTCTGGAGTGTCTGAAAGCAGCTACAGTGTACATATATCTAATAAATACATAAATAAATATATAAATAAACATTTTTTTTAAAAGGATAAGACAGAAAGAAAGACCAGGCAGGCCTGCCATCCTTATCACTGTCTGTATGTCTGTCTGTCTGATCCCCTGGAACTGGTGATGGGCCACCATATAGTTGCTGGTAGTTGATTCCAGGTACTCTGGAAGAGGAGACAATGCTGTTAATTGTTGAGCTTTTAGAGTGGCCCCACCCTTCTTTAAATTTTTAGAAGTATATGTGAGGCTGTGTTTATGTACATCTTATGCAGACCATAAGAGGGATTTAGATTCTCCAGAATCTGACACCCTCTTCTGGAGTGTCTGAACAGCTACAGTGTACTTATATCTAATAATAAATAAATAAATAAATAAATAAATAAATAAATAAATAAACATTTTTTTTTAAAAAGGATAAGAATCAAAGAAAGACCAGGCAGGCCTGCCATCCTTATCACTGTCTGTCTGTCTGTCTGTCTGATCCCCTGGAACTGGAGATGGGCCACCTTTTAGGTGCTGGTAGTTGTTCCCAGGTTCTCTGGAAGAGGAGACAATGCTGTTAATTGTTGAGTCCTTTCAGTGGCCCCACCTATTTTTAATTTTTAGAAGTATATGTGAGGCTGTGTTTATGTACATCATATTCAGACCATAAGAGGGATTTAGATTCTCCAGAATCTGACACCCTCTTCTGGAGTGTCTGAAGACGGCTACAGTGTACTTATATCTAATAAATAAATAAATAAATAAATAAATAAAGAAAGAAAGAAAGAAAGAAAGAAACATTTTTTAAAAAGTATAAGAAATAAAGAATGACCAGGCAGACCTGCCATCCTTATCTCTGTCTCTCTGTCTGTCTGTCTGTCTGATCCACTGGAACTGGAGATGGGCCACCATAAGGTGCTGGTAGTTTATCCCAGGTTCTCTGAAATAGGAGACAATGCTGTTAATTGTTGAGCCCTCTCAGTGGCCCCACACATCTTTAATTTTTTAGAAGTATATGTGAGGCTGTGTTTATGTACATCATATGCAGACCATAAGAGGGATTTAGATTCTCCAGAATCTGACACCCTCTTCTGGAGTGTCTGAAGACAGCTACAGTGTACTTATATCTAATAAATACATAAATAAATATATAAATAAACATTTTTTTAAAAGCATAAGAAAGAAAGAAAGACCAGGCAGGCCTGCCATCCTTATCACTGTCTGTATGTCTGTCTGTCTGATCCTCTGGAACTGGAGATGGGCCACCATATAGTTGCTGGTAGTTGATCCCAGGTACTCTGGAAGAGGAGACAATGCTGTTAATTGTTGAGCTTTTAGAGTGGCTCCACCCTTCTTTAAATTTTTAGAAGTATATGTGAGGCTGTGTTTATGTACATCATATGCAGTCCATAAGAGGGATTTAGATTCTCCAGAAAATGACACCCTCTTCTGAAGTGTCTGAAGACAGCTACAATGTACTTATATCTAATAAATATATATATAAATAAATAAACATTTTTAAAATGTATAAGAAGAAAGAAAAACCAGGCAGGCCTGCAATCCTTGTCTGTCTGTCTGTATGTATGTATGTCTGATCCCCTGGAACTGGAGATGGGCCACAATATATTTGCTGGTAGTTGATCCCAGGTCCTCTGGAAGAGGAGACAATGCTGTTAATTGTTGAGCTTTTTCAGTGGCCCCAACCATCTTTAAATTTTTAGAAGTATATGTGAGGCTGTGTTTATGTACATCATATGCAGACTATAAGAGGGATATAGATTCTCCAGAATCTGACACCCTCTTCTGGAGAGTCTGAAGACAGCTACAGTGTACTTATATCTAATAAATACATAAATAAATATATAAATAAACTTTTTTTAAAAAAAGATAAGAAAGAATGAAAGACCAGGCAGGCCTGCCATCCTTATCTCTGTCTGTCTGTCTGTCTGATCCCCTGCAACTTGAGATGGGCCACCACATAGTTGCTGGTAGTTGATCCCACGTTCTCTGGAAGAGGAGACAATGGTGTTAATTGTTGAGCCCTTTCAGTGGGCCCACCCATCTTTAAATTTTTAGAAGTATATATGAGGCTGTGTTTATGTACATCATATGCAGACCATAAGAGCAATTTAGATTCTCCAAAAGATGACACCCTCTTCTAGAGTGTCTGAAGACAGCTACAGTGTACTTATATCTAAAAAATAAATAAATAAATAAATAAATAAATAAATAAATAAATAAATAAACATTATTTTAAAAGTATAAGAAAGAAAGAAAGACCACGCAGGCCTCCATCTTTACATCTGTCAGTCTGTCTGTCTGTCTGTCTGAACCCTTGGAACTGGAGATGGGCCACCATATAGTTGCTGTTAGTTGATCCCAGGTTCTCTGGAAGAAGAGACAATGCTGTTAATTGTTGAGCCCTTTCAGTGGCTCCACCTATCTTTAAATTTTTAGAAGTATATGTTAGGCTGTGTTTACGTATATCATATGTAGACCATAAGAGGGATTTATATTCTCCAGAATGTGACACCCTCTTCTGGAGTGTCTGAAGACAACTACAGTGTACTTATATCTAATAAATACATAAATAAATAAATAAATAAATAAATAAATAAATAAACATTATTTTAAAAGGATAAGAAAGAAAGAAAAACCAGGCATGCCTGCCCTCCTTATCTCTGTCTGTCTGTCTGTCTGTCTGTCTGATCCCCTGGAACTGGAGATGGGCCACCTTTTAGGAGCTGGTAGTTGATCCCAGGTTCTCTGGAAGAGGAGACAATGCTGTTAATTGTTGAGTCCTTTCAGTGGCCCCACCTATTTATAATTTTTAGAAGTATATGTGAGGCTGTGTTTATGTACATCATATTCAGACCATAAGAGGGATTTAGATTCTCTAGAATCTGACACCCTCTTCTGGAGTGTCTGAAGACAGCTACAGTGTACTTATATCTAATACATACATAGATAAATAAATAAATAATAAATAAATAAATAAACATTTTTTAAAAAGTATAAGAAATAAAGAAAGACCAGGCAGGCCTGCCATCCATATCTCTATCTCTCTGTCTGTATGTCTGTCTGATCCTCTGGAACTGGAGATGGGCCACCATAAGGTGCTGGTAGTTTATCCCAGGTTCTCTGAAAGAGGAGACAATGCTGTTAATTGTTGAGCCCTCTCAGTGGACCCACCCATCTTTAAATTTTTAGAAGTATATGCGAGGCTGTGTTTATATACCGAATATGCAGACCATAAGAGGGATTTAGATTCTCCAGAATCTGACACTCACTTCTGGAGTGTCTGAAGACAGCTACAGTGTACATATATCTAATAAATACATAAATAAATATATAAATAAACATTTTTTTTAAAAGGATAAGAAAGAAAGAAAGACCAGGCAGGCCTGCCATCCTTATCACTCTCTGTATGTCTGTCTGTCTGATCCCCTGGAACTGGAGATGGGCCACCATATAGTTGCTGGTAGTTGATCCCAGGTACTCTGGAAGAGGAGACAATGCTGTTAATTGTTGAGCTTTTAGAGTGGCCCCACCCTTCTTTAAATTTTTAGAAGTATATGTGAGGCTGTGTTTATGTACATCATATGCAGACCATAAGAGGGATTTAGATTCTCCAGAATCTGACACCCTCTTCTGGAGTGTCTGAAAGCAGCTACAGTGTACATATATCTAATAAATACATAAATAAATATATAAATAAACATTTTTTTAAAAAGGATAAGAAAGAAAGAAAGACCAGGCACGCCTGCCATCCTTATCACTGTCTGTATGTCTGTCTGTCTGATCCCCTGGAACTGGAGATGGGCCACCATATAGTTGCTGGTAGTTGATCCCAGGTACTCTGGAAGAGGATACAATGCTGTTAATTGTTGAGCTTTTAGAGTGGTCCCACCCTTCTTCAAATTTTTAGAAATATATGTGAGGCTGTGTTTATGTACATCATATGCAGACCATAAGAGGGATTTAGATTCTCCAGAATATGACACCCTCTTCTGGAGTGTCTGAAGACAGCTACAGTGTACTTATATCTAATAAATATATATATAAATAAATAAACATTTTTAAAATGTATAAGAAAGAAAGAAAAACCAGGCAGGCCTGCAATCCTTGTCTGTCTGTCTGTATGTATGTCTGTCTGATCGCCTGGAACTGGAGATGGGCCACAATATAGTTGCTGGTAGTTGATCCCAGGTCCTCTGGAAGAGGAGACAATGCTGTTAATTGTTGAGCCCTTTCAGTGGCCCCAACCATCTTTAAATTTTTAGAAGTATATGTGAGGCTGTGTTTATGTACATCATATGCAGACCATAAGAGGGATATAGATTCTCCAGAATCTGACACCCTTTTCTGGAGAGTCTGAAGACAGCTACAGTGTACTTATATCTAATAAATAAATAAATAAATTAATTAATTAATTAATAAACATTTTTTAAAAAGATAAGAAAGAAAGATAAATCAGGCAGGCCTGCCATCCTTATCTCTGTCTGTCTGTCTGTCTCTCTGATGCCCTGCAACTTGAGATGGGCCACCACATAGTTGCTGGTAGTTGATCCCACGTTCTCTGGAAGAGGAGACAATGGTGTTAATTGTTGAGCCTTTTCAGTGGGCCCACCCATCTTTAAATTTTTAGAAGTATATGTGAGGCTGTGTTTATGTACATCATATGCAGACCATAAGAGGGATTTAGATTCTCCAGAAGATGACACCCTCTTCTAGAGTGTCTGAAGACAGCTACAGTGTACTTATATCTAATAAATACATAAATAAATAAATAAATAAATAAACATTTTTTTAAAAGTATAAGAAAGAAAGAAAGACCAGGCAGGCCTCCATCCTTACCTCTGTCAGTCTGTCTGTCTGTCTGTCTGATTCCTTGGAACTGGAGATGGGCCACCATATTGTTGCTGTTAGTTGATCCCAGGTTCTCTGGAAGAAGAGACAATGCTGTTAATTGTTGAGCCCTCTCAGTGGCCCCACACATCTTTAAATTTTTAGAAGTATATGTTAGGCTGTGTTTATGTACATCATATGCAGACCATAAGAGGGATTTAGATTCTCCAGAATCTGACACCCTCTTCTGGAGTGTCTAAAGACAACTACAATGTACTTATATCTAATAAATACATAAATAAATAAATAAATAAATAAATAAATAAATAAATGAACATTATTTTAAAAGGATAAGAAAGAAAGAAAAACCAGGCAGACCTGCCCTTTTTATCTCTGTCTGTCTATCTGTCTGATCCCCTGGAACTGGAGATGGGCTACCATATAGTTGCTGGTAGTTGATCCCAGGTTCTCCGGAAGAAGAGACAATGCTGTTAATTGTTGAGCCCTTTCAGTGGGCCCACCCATCTTAAATTTTTAGAAGTGTATGTGAATCTGTGTTTATGTCCATCATATGCAGACCATCAGAGGGATTTATATTCTCCAGAATCTGACACCCTCTTCTGGAGTGTCTGAAGACAGCTACGGTGTACTTATATCAAATAAATACATAAATAAATAAATAAACAGTTTTTAAAAAGGATAAGAAAGAAAGAAAAGCCAGGGAGGCCTGCCACCCTTGTCTGTCTGTCTCTTTGTCTGCCTGATCCCCTGGAACGGGAGATGGGCCACCATATAGTTGCTCGTAGTTGATCCCAGGTTCTCTGGAAGAGGAGTCAGTGCTGTTAATTGTTGAGCCCTTTCAGTGGCCCAACCCATCTTTAAATTTTTAGAAGTATATGTGAGGCTGTGTTTATGTACATCATATGCAGACCATAAGAGGGATTTAGATTCTCCAGAATCTGACACCCTCCTCTGGAGTGTCTGAAAGCAGCTACAGTGTACTTATATCTAATAAATACATACTTAAATTAATAAACATTTTTTAAAAGGATAAGAAAGAAGGAAAGACAAGGTAGGCCTGCCATCCTTAACTCTATCTGTCTGTATGTCTGTCTGTCTGTCTGAACCCCTGTAACTGGAGATGGGCCACCATATAGTTGCTGGTACTTGATCCCAGGTTCTCTATAAGAGGAGACAATGCTGTTAATTGTTGATCCCTTTCATTGGACCAACACATCTTTAAATTTTTAGATGTAAATGTGAGGCTGTGTGTATGTACATCATATGCAGACCATAAGAGGGATATAGATTCTCCAGAATCTGACACCCTCTTCTGGAGTGTCTGAAGACAGCTACAGTGTAAGTATATCTAATAAATACATAAATAAATAAATGAATAAATAAATAAACAAACATTTTTTAAAAGGGATAAGAAAGAAAGAAAAACCAGGCAGGCCTGCCATCCTTGTCTGTCTTTCTCTCTGTCTGTCTGTCTTGCCTAGCCCCTTGAGTAGCCTAGCCTAGTCCCTTGCCTTGACTAGCCCAGCCCCTTGCCTAGCCTAGCCTAGCCCAGCCCTGCCTTGCCTAGCCCTGCCTATCCCTGTCTTTAACCAGGCTGGCCTCGAACTCAGAAACTGACTGCCTCTGCCTCCAGAGTGCTCTCATTAAGAGTTGGAGCCACCACTGACTGTTGGGTTTTCTAAGTCTTACATAGGTATGGTCTGTTTCTCAGCTGTGAAACCCTAATTAACACATGTAGTCTGTCCTAGGTCAGCCATAGCTACAGACTGAGGCCTTTGCTAAAACAAAACAAAAGAAAACAAAAAATAGAAATAATAAAATAAATAAATTAAGCAACCACATGATATCTTTTCTTTCTTTCAATGATACTCAGAGCTTGAAGCAGTTCACCCATGAGACCTCAGCTCCGGACATTGAGGCTCTTTCCCTAACAAGTATTATGGCTGAACCTGAGGGGTTCTACTGCTGATTTGTGTCCCCCACTTTAAAAAAATAGTTGTTTTCAAAGGCTGCAGGTTCTTAGCCCTGTTCCTTGTTACAGTTGAGTCACAGCCCTGAAAGTTCAGTGGTAGTTAAAGGCACTGAGAAGGGCTTCCTATAGACATCAAAGACCAAGTCTTTGTTTTTAAAAAGTTAATCTGGATTCCCCCACCCCCTGGCATCCTTAGAATTCCTAGAAAGGAAGGCAGGGACCTGGGCAGAAGGGTGCAAGGCTACTGGTGTTTGTAAGTGGTAACAGAAAGCTTTCTCTTGTTGGTACCCTACCCCAAGTTACACTGTCACTTCTTTTTCCTAGTTGTTGTTTTGTCGGTTTGTATTCTCAACATAGACCCTTTTCCTTCCTAACCTTGGCTGTCCTGAACCTTACTGTCCTTGAACTCAGTGATTTGCCTGTCTTGCTGGGATGAAACTGTGAGCTACCATCCAGAAGGAAGCACCCTGCTGAGGTTAGATTGGGGTCTCTTCCATTTTCCTCTATGAACATGCATATGACAGGCCTGTTCTTTCTTTTTTACTTTTCCTTTTCTTTTTAAAGATTTATTTATTTATTATATTTAAGTATGCTGTAGCTATCTTCAGACAGTCCAGAAGAGGGTGTCAGATTCTGAAGAATCTAAATCATTCTTATTGTCTGCATATGATGTATATAAACACAGCCTCACATATACTCAAAAAAAAAAAAGAAAAAGAAAGATGTGGCTACAGAGAGGGCTCAACAATTAAGAGCATTGTCTCCTCTTCCAGAGAACCTGGGCTCAATTACCAGTATTATATATGGTGGCCCATCTCCAGTTCCAGGGGATCTAATACTCTGTTCTGGAGTCTGTGGGCACAGCATACACATGCAAAACATTCTTACACAATCATTGAGAGAGGAGAGAGAGGGGTTGAGAGAGAGGGGAGGTAATCATACCTCCTGACAAGTTTGAAGACCTGAGCTTCATCACTCACACAAATAAATAAATGCAAAATATTTTTTTATAAATAAACTCTGCCATTGCCCTTTAAAAATTCCTAGAAAACAAGTTTTATAAGCAACAGTTTTATTTACTATATCTAAAGGACAGTCATGAGCATATTCAATAAATAGAAAAAGGCCTGTTAGTCTTAGAAATGGAATGGACAAACCAAGGAAGGTTTGCAATTACATAATGAGGCATCTCAGCCCAGCTCTAAGGTTGGAAATAAGACTCGAGAATAGGATACACCTGAAGACAGCCAGCCATTGTTTTTTGTTTTGGAGGCTGAAAGGATACACCTGAAGACAGCCAATGCTGTGTGATGGTGATCTGGTATTTTTTTTTTTTTAATTTTTAAAAACTTTAACACTTTTTATAAAACTTTTATAAAAACTTTTTCTTTCTTTCTTTTCTTCTTTCCTTTCTTCCTTTCCTCACCCTAGCCCCTACCCTAGCCCTGTCTTTCACCAGGGTGGCCTCGAACTCAGAAACTGACTGCCTCTGCCTACAGAGTGCTCTCATTAAGAGCTTGAGCCACCACTGAATGTAGGGTTTTCTAAGCCTTACCTTGCTCTTGGTGTCTGTTCTCAGCTGTGAAACCCTAATTAACACAAGTAGGCAGTCCTGGGTCAGCCAGAGCTACAGACAGAGGACTTCTCTAAAAACAAATAAAACAAAACAAAACAACAAATAGAAATAATAAAATACATAAATTAAGCAACCACAGCATAGCTTTTCTCTATCTAGGTGGTACTCAGAAATTCCAGCAGTTGGCCTGTGACACCTCAGCTCAGTATATGTGAGGCTGTGTTTATGTACATCATATGCAGACCATAAGAGGGATTTACATTCTCCAGAATCTGACACCCTCCTCTGGAGTGTCTAAAGAAAGCTACAGTGTACTTATATCTAAGAAATACATAAATAAATAAATAAATAAATAAATAAATAAATAAATAAACATTTTTTAAAAAGGATAAGAAAGTAAGAAAGACCAGGCAGGCCTGCCACCCTTATGTCTGTCTGTCTGTCTGTCTGTCTGATACCCTGGAACTGGACATGGGCCACCATAGTGTTGCTGGTAGTTTATCCCAGGTTCTCTGGAAGAGGAGACAATGCTCTTAATTGTTGAGCCCTTTCAGTGGACCCACACTTCTTTAAATATTTAGAAGTATATGTGAGGCTGTGTTTATGTACATCATATTCAGATTATAAGAGGATTTAGATTCTCCAGAATCTGACACCCTCTACTGGAGTGTCTGAAGACAGCTACAGTGTACTTATATATAATAAATACATAAATAAATAAATAAATAAATAAATAAACATTTTTTAAAAAGGATAAGAAAGAAAGTAAGACCAGGCAGGCCTGCCATCCTTATCTCTGTCTGTCTGTCTGTCTGTCTGATATCCTGGAACTGGAGATGGGCTACCATATAGTTGCTGGTAGTTGATCCCAGGATCTCTGGAAGAGGAGACAATGCTGTTAATTGTTGAGCCCTATCAGTGGCCCTACCCATCTTTAAATTTTTAGAAGTGTATGTGAGGCTGTGTTTATGTACATCATATGCAGACCAGAAGACGGATTTAGATTCATCAGAATCTGACACCCTCTTCTGGAGTGTCTGAAGACAGCTACAGTGTACTTATATCTAATAAATACATATAAATAAATAAATAAATAAACATTATTTAAACCGGATAAGAAAAAAAGAAAGACCAGGCAGGCCTACCATCCTTATCTCAGTCTGTCTGTCTGTCTGTCGTTCTGATCCCCTGGAACTGGAGATGGGCCACCATATAGGTGCTGGTATTTGATCCCAGGTTCTCTGGAAGAGGAGACAATGCTGTTAATTGTTGAGCGCTTTCAGTGGCCCCACCCATTGTTAAATTTTTAGTAGTATATGTGAGGCTGTGTTTATGTACATCATATGCAGACCATAAGAGGGATTTAGATTCTCTAGAATCTGAAACCCTTTTCTGGAGTGTCTGAAGACGGCTACAGTGTACTTATATCTAATAAATACATAAATAAATAAATAAATAAATAAATAAACATTTTTTAAAAAGTAAAAGAAATAAAGAAAGACCAGGCAGGCCTGCCATCCATATCTCTGTCTCTTTGTCTGTCTGTCTGTCTGATCCACTGGAACTGGAGATGGGCCACCATAAGGTGCTGGTAGTTTATCCCAGGTTCTCTGAAAGAGGAGAGAATGCTGTTAATTGTTGAGCCCTCTCAGTGGCCCCACACATCTTTAAATTTTTAGAAGTATATGTGAGGCTGCGTTTATGTACATCATATGCAGACCATAAAAGGGATTTAGATTCTCCAGAATCTGACACCCTCTTCTGGAGTGTCTGAAAACAGCTACAGTGTACTTATATCTAATAAATACATAAATAAATATATAAATAAACATTTTTTTAAAAAGGATAAGAAAGAAAGAAAGAAAGAAAGAAAGACCAGGCAGGCCTGCCATCCTTATCACTGTCTGTCTGTCTGTCTGTCTGATCCCGTGGAACTGGAGATGGGCCACCATAGAGTTGCTGGTAGTTGATCCCAGGTCCTCTGGAAGAGGAGACAATGCTGTTAATTGTTGAGCCCTTTCAGTGGCCCCACCCGTCTTTAAATTTTTAGAAGTATATGTGAGGCTTTGTTTATGTACATCATATGCAGACCATAAGAGGGATATAGATTCTCCAGAATCTGACACCCTCTTCTGGAGTGTCTGAAGACAGCTACAGTGTACTTATATCTAGTAAATAAATAAATAAATAAATAAATAAATGAATAAATGAATAAATAAATAAATAAACATTTTTAAAAAGGATAAGAAAGAAAGAAAAATCAGGCAGGCCTGCCATCCTTATCTCTGTCTGTCTGTCTGTCTGTCTGATCCCCTGCAACTTGAGATGGGCCACCATATAGTTGCTGGTAGTTGATCCCACCTTCTCTGGAAGAGGAGACAATGGTGTTAATTGTTGAGCCCTTTCAGTGGGCCCACCCATCTTTAAATTTTTAGAAGTATATGTGAGGCTGTGTTTGTGTACATCATATGCAGACCATAAGAGGGATTTAGATTCTCCAGGATATGACACCCTCTTCTAGAGTGTCTGAATACAGCTACAGTGTACTTATATCTAATAAATACATAAATAAATAAATAAACATTTTTTAAAAAGAATAAGAAAGAAAGAAAGACCAGGCAGGCCTGCCACCTTGTCTGTCTGTCTGTCTGTCTGTCTATCTGTCAGATACCCTGGAACTGGAGATGAGCCACCATATAGTTGCTGGTAGTTGACCCCAGGTTCTCTGGAAGAGGAGACAATGCTGTTAATTGTTGAGCCCTTTCAGTGGCCCCACCCATCTTTAAATTTTTAGAAGTATATGTGAGGCTCTGTTCATGTACATCATATGCAGACCATAAGAGGGATATTGATTCTCCAGAATCTGACACCCTCTTCTGGAGAGTCTGAAGACAGCTACAGTGTACTTATATCTAATAAATAAATAAATAAATAAATAAATAAATAAATGAATAAATAAATAAATAACTAAATAAACATTTTTTTAAAAAGGATAAGAAAGAAAGAAAAATCAGGCAGGCCTGCCATCCTTATCTCTGTCTGTCTGTCTGTCTGTCTTATCCCCTGGAACTTGAGATGGGCCACCATATAGTTGCTGGTAGTTGATCCCACGTTCTCTGGAAGAAGAGACAATGCTGTTAATTGTTGAGCCCTTTCAGTGGGCCCACCCATCTTTAAATATTTAGAAGTATATGTGAGGCTGTGTTTATGTACATCCTATGCAGACCATAAGAGGGACTTAGATTCTCCAGAAGATGACACCCTCTTCTAGACTGTCTGAAGACAGCTACAGTGTACTTATATCTAATAAATACATAAATAAATAAATAAATAAATAAATAAATAAATAAACATTTTTTAAAAGTATAAGAAAGAAAGAAAGACCAGGCAGGCCTCCATCCTTATCTCTGTCAGTCTGTCTGTCTGTCTGTCTGATCCCTTGGAACTGGAGATGGGCCACCATATAGTTGCTGTTAGTTGATCCCTGGTTCTCTGGAAGAAGCGACAATGCTTTTAATTGTTGAGCCTTTTCAGTGGCTCCACCTATCTTTAAATTTTTAGAAGTATATATTAGGCTGTGTTTATGTACATCATATGCAGACTATAAGAGGGATTTAGATTCTCCAGAATCTGACACCCTCTTCTGGAGTGTCTGAAGACAGCTACAGTGTACTTATATCTAATAAATACATAAATAAATAAATAAATAAATAAATAAATAAATAAATAAATAAACATTATTTTAAAAGGATAAGAAAGAAAGAAAAAACAGGCAGGCCGCCCTCCTCATCTCTGTCTGTCTGTCTGTCTGTCTGATCCCCTGGAACTGGAGATGGGCCACCATATAGTTGCTGGTAGTTGATCCCAGGTTCTCTGGAAGAAGAGACAATGCTGTTAATTGTTGAGCCCTTTCAGTGGCCCCACCCATCTTAAATTTTTAGAAGTATATGTGAATCTGTGTTTATGTCCATCATATGCAGACCATAAGAGGGATTTATATTCTCCAGATTCTGACACCCACTTCTGGAGTGTCTGAAGACAGCTACAGTGTACTTATATCTAATAAATACGTAAATAAATAAATAAACATTTTTTAAAAAGGATAAGAAAGAAAAAAAAACCAGGGAGGCCTGCCATCCTTGTCTCTCTGTCTCTTTGTCTGCCTGATCCCCTGGAACTGGAGATGGGCCACCATATAGTTGCTGGTAGTTGATCCCAGGTTCTCTGGTAGAGGAGACAATGCTGTTAATTGTTGAGCCCTTTCAGTGGCCCCACGCATCTTTAAATTTTTAGAAGTATATGTGAGGCTGTGTTTATGTACTTCATATGCAGACCATAATAGGGATTTAGATTCTCCAGAATCAGACACCCTCTTCTGGAGTGTCTGAAGACAGCTATATTGTACTTATATATAATAAATACATAAATATATATATAAATAAATAAATATATAAATAAACTTTTTTTTAAAGTATAAGAAAGACAGAAAGACCAGGCAGGCCTCCATCCTTATCTCTGTCTGTCTGTCTGTCTGTCTGATACCCTGGAACTGGAGATGGGCCACCATATAGTTGCTGGTAGTTTATCCAAGGTTCTCTGGAAGAGGAGACAATGCTTTTAATTGTTGAGCCCTTTCTGTGGCCCCACCCATCTTTAAATTTTTAGAAGTATATGTGAGGCTGTGTTTATGTACATCATATGTAGACCATAAGAGCGATTTAGATTCTCCAGAATCTGACACCCTCTTCTGGAGTGTCTGAAGATAGCTACAGTGTACTTATATCTAATAAATACATAAATAAACAAATAAACATTTTTTAAAAAGGATAATAAAGAAAGAGAGACCAGGCAGGCCTGCCATCCTTGTCTGACTGTCTGTCTGTCTGATCCCCTTTAACTGGAGATGGGCCACCATATAATTGCTGGTAGTTGATCCCAGGTTCTCTGGAAGAGGATTCAGTGCTGTTAATTGTTGAGCCCTTTCAGTGGCCCCACCCATCTTTAAATTTTTAGAAGTATATGTGAGGCTGTGTTCATGTACATCATATGCAGACCATAAGAGGGATATAGATTCTCGAGAATCTGACACCCTCTTTGGGAGTGTTTGAAGACAGCTACAGTGTACTTATATCTAATAAATACATACTTAAATTAATAAACATTTTTTAAAAAGGATAAGAAAGAAGGAAAACCAGGTAGGCCTGCCATACTTAACTCTATCTGTCTGTATGTCTGTCTGTCTGTCTGATCCCCTGGAACTGGAGATGGGCCACCATATAGTTGCTGGTAGTTGATCCCAGGTTCTCTATAAGAGGAGACAATGCTGTTAATTGTTGATCCCTTTCACTGGCCCCACACATCTTTAAAATTTTAGATGTAAATGTGAGGCTGTGTGTATGTACATCATATGCAAACAATAAGAGGGATATAGATTCTCCAGAATCTGACACCCTCTTCTGGAGTGTCTGATGACAGCTACAGTGTACTTATATCTAATAAATACATAAATAAATAAATAAATAAATAAATAAACATTTTTTAAAAGGGATAAGAAATAAAGAAAAACCAGGCAGGCCTGCCATCCTTGTCTGTCTTTCTCTCTGTCTGTCTGTCTGTCTTGCCTAGCCCCTTGAGTAGCCTAGCCTAGTCCCTTGCCTTGACTAGCCCAGCCCATTGCCTAGCCTAGCCTAGCCCAGCCCTGCCTTGCCTAGCCCTGCCTATCCCTGTCTTTAACCAGGCTGGCCTCGAACTCAGAAACTGACTGCCTCTGCCTCCAGAGTGCTCTCATTAAGAGGTCGAGCCACCACTGACTGTTGGGTTTTCTAAGTCTTACATAGGTATGGTCTGTTTCTCAGCTGTGAAACCTTAATTAACACATGTAGTCTGTCCTAGGTCAGCCATAGCTACAGACTGAGGCCTTTTCTAAAACAAAACAAAACAAAACAAAAAATAGAAATAATAAAATAAATAAATTAAGCAACCACATGATATCTTTTCTTTCTTTCAATGATACTCAGAGCTTGAAGCAGTTCACCCATGAAACCTCAGCTCCGGACATTGAGGCTCTTTCCCTAACAAGTATTATGTCTGAACCTGAGGGGTTCTACTGCTGATTTGTGTCCCCCACTTTAAAAAAATAGTTGTTTTCAAAGGCTGCAGGTTCTTAGCCCTGTTCCTTGTTACAGTTGAGTCACAGCCCTGAAAGTTCAGTGTTAGTTAAAGGCACTGAGAAGGGCTTCCTATAGACATCAAAGACCAAGTCTTTGTTTTTAAAAAGTTAATCTGGATTCCCCCACCCCCTGGCATCCTTAGAATTCCTAGAAAGGAAGGCAGGGACCTGGGCAGAAGGGTGCAAGGCTACTGGTGTTTGTAAGTGGTAACAGAAAGCTTTCTCTTTTTGGTACCCTACCCCAAGTTACACTGTCACTTCTTTTTCCTAGTTGTTGTTTTGTCGGTTTGTATTCTCAACATAGACCCTTTTCCTTCCTAACCTTGGCTGTCCTGAACCTTACTGTCCTTGAACTCAGTGATTTGCCTGTCTTGCTGGGATGAAACTGTGAGCTACCATCCAGAAGGAAGCACCCTGCTGAGGTTAGATTGTGGTCTCTCCCATTTTCCTCTATGAACATGCATATGGCAGGCCTGTTCTTTCTTTTTTACTTTTCCTTTTCTTTTTAAAGATTTATTTATTTATTATATTTAAGTATGCTGTAGCTATCTTCAGACAGTCCAGAAGAGGGTGTCAGATTCTGAAGAATCTAAATCATTCTTATTGTCTGCATATGATGTATATAAACACAGCCTCACATATACTCAAAAAAAAAAAAAAAGAAAGAAAAAAGATGTGGCTACAGAGAGGGCTCAACAATTAAGAGCATTGTCTCCTCTTCCAGAGAACCTGGGCTCAATTACCAGTATTATATATGGTGGCCCATCTCCAGTTCCAGGGGATCTAATACTCTGTTCTGGAGTCTGTGGGCACAGCATACACATGCAAAACATTCTTACACAATCATTGAGAGAGGAGAGAGAGGGGTTGAGAGAGAGGGGAGGTAATCATACCTCCTGACGAGTTTGAAGACCTGAGCTTCATCACTCACACAAATAAGTAAATGCAAAATATTTTTTTATAAATAAACTCTGCCATTGCCCTTTAAAAATTCCTAGAAAACAAGTTTTATAAGCAACAGTTATATTTACTATATCTAAAGGACAGTCATGAGCATATTCAATAAATAGAAAAAGGCCTGTTAGTCTTAGAAATGGAAAAGAAAGACAAACCAAGGAAGGTTTGCAATTACATAATGAGGCAGCTCAGCCCAGCTGTAAGGTTGGAAATAAGACTCGAGAATAGGATACACCTGAAGACAACCAGCCGTTGTTTTTTGTTTTGGAGGCTGAAAGGATACACCTGAAGACAGCCAATGCTGTGTGATGGTGATCTGGTATTTTTTTTTTTTTAATTTTTAAAAACGTTAACACTTTTTATAAAACTTTTATAAAAACTCTTTCTTTCTCTCTCTTTCTTTCTCTCTCTCTCTCTCTCTCTCTCTCTCTCTCTCTCTCTCTCTTTCTCTCTCTCTCTTTCTCTCTCTTTCTCTCTCTCTCTCTCTCTCTCTCTCTCTCTCTCTCTCTCTCTCTCTCTCTCTCTCTCTCTCTCTCTCTTTCTCTCTCTCTCTCTCTCTCTCTCTCTCTCTCTCTCTCTCTCTCTCTCTCTCTCTCTCTCTTTCTCTCTCTCTCTCTTTCTCTCTCTCTCTCTTTCTCTCTCTCTCTCTCTCTCTTTCTTTCTTTCTTTCTCTTTCTTTCTCTTTCTTTCTCTCTCTTTCTTTCTCTCTCTTTCTCTTTCTTTCTTTCTTTCCTCACCCTAGCCCCTACCCTAGCCCTGTCTTTCACCAGGGTGGCCTCGAACTCAGAAACTGACTGCCTCTGCCTACAGAGTGCTCTCATTAAGAGCTTGAGCCACCACTGAATGTAGGGTTTTCTAAGCCTTACCTTGCTCTTGGTGTCTGTTCTCAGCTGTGAAACCCTAATTAACACAAGTAGGCAGTCCTGGGTCAGCCAGAGCTACAGACAGAGGACTTCTCTAAAAACAAATAAAACAAAACAAAACAACAAATAGAAATAATAAAATACATAAATTAAGCAACCACAGCATAGCTTTTCTCTATCTAGGTGGTACTCAGAAATTCCAGCAGTTGGCCTGTGACACCTCAGCTCAGTATATGTGAGGCTGTGTTTATGTACATCATATGCAGACCATAAGAGGGATTTACATTCTCCAGAATCTGACACCCTCCTCTGGAGTGTCTAAAGAAAGCTACAGTGTACTTATATCTAAGAAATACATAAATAAATAAATAAATAAATAAATAAATATTTTTTAAAAAGGATAAGAAAGAAAGAAAGACCAGGCAAGCCTGCCATCTTTATCTCTGCCTGTCTGTCTGTCTGTCTGATCCCCTGGAACTGGAGATGGGCCACCTTGTAGGTGCTGGTAGTTGATCCGAGGTTCTCTGGAAGAGGAGACAATGCTGTTAATTGTTGAGCCCTTTCAGTGGCCCCACCCATTTTTAATTTTTAGAAGTATATGTGAGGCTGTGTTTATGTACATCATATTCAGACCATAAGAGGGATTTAGATTCTCCAGAATCTGACACCATCTTCTGGAGTGTCTGAAGACGGCTACAGTGTACTTATATATAATAAATAAATAAATAAACAAATAAATAAACATTTTTTAAAAAGTATAAGAAATAAAGAAAGACCAGTCAGGCCTGCCATCCTTATCTCTGTCTCTCTGTCTGTCTGTCTGTCTGATCCCTTGGAACTGGAGATGGGCCACCATAAGGTGCTGGTAGTTTATCCCAGGTTCCCAGAAAGAGGAGACAATGCTGTTAATTGTTGAGCCCTCTCAGTGGCCCCACACATCTTTAAATTTTTAGAAGTATATGTGAGGCTGTGTTTATGTACATCATATGCAGTCCATAAGAGGGATTTAGATTCTCCAGAATCTGACACCCTCTTCTGGAGTGTCTGAAGACAGCTACAGTGTACTTATATCTAATAAATACATAAATAAATATATAAATAAACATTTTTTTAAAAAGGATAAGAAAGAAAGAAAGACCAGGCAGGCCTGCCATCCTTATCACTGTCTGTATGTCTGTCTGTCTGATCCCCTGGAACTGGAGATGGGCCAACATATAGTTGCTGGTAGTTGATCCCATGTACTCTGGAAGAGGAGACAATGCTGTTAATTGTTGAGCCCTTTCAATGGCCCCACACTTCTTTAAATATTTAGAAGTATAAGTGAGGCTGTGTTTATGTACATCATATTCAGATTATAAGAGGGTTTAGATTCTCCAGAGTCTGACACCCTCTACTGGAGTGACTGAAGACAGCTACAGTGTACTTATATATAATAAATACATAAGTAAATAAATAAATAAATAAACATTTTTTAAAAAGGATAAGATATAAAGTAAGACCAGGCAGGCCTGCCATCCTTATCTCTGTCTGTCTGTCTGTCTGTCTGTCTGATCCCCTGGAACTGGAGATGGGCTACCATAAAGTTGCTGGTAGTTGATCCCAGGTTCTCTGAAAGAGGAGACAATGCTGTTAATTGTTGAGCCCTATCAGTGGCCCTACCCATCTTTAAATATTTAGAAGTATATGGGAGGCTGTGTTTATGTACATCATATGCAGACCATAAGAGGGATTTAGATTCTCGAGAATCTGACACCCTCTTCTGGAGTGTCTGAAGACAGCTACCGTGTACTTATATCTAATAAATACATAAATAAATAAATAAATAAATAAATAAATAAACATTTTTTAAAAAGGATAAGAAAGAAAGTAAGACCAGGCAGGCCTGCCATCCTTATCTCTGTCTGTCTGTCTGTCTGATCCCCTGGAACTGGAGATGGGCCACCATATAGTTGCTGGTAGTTGATCCCAGGTTCTCTGGAAGAGGAGACAATGCTGTTAATTGTTGAGCCCTTTCAGTGGCCCCACCCATTTTTAATTTTTAGAAGTATATGTGATGCTGTGTTTATGTACATTATATTCAGACCATAAGAGGGATTTAGATACTCTAGAATCTGTCACCCTCTTCTGGAGTGTCTGAAGACGGCTACAGTGTACTTATATCTAATACATACATAAATAAATAAATAAATAAATAAATAAATAAATAAAAATTTTTTAAAAAGTATAAGAAATAAAGAAAGACCAGGCAGGCCTGCCATCCTTATCTCTGTCTCTCTGTCTGTCTGTCTGTCTGATCCACTGGAACTGGAGATGGGCCACCATAAGGTGCTGGTAGTTTATCCCAGGTTCTCTGAAAGAGGAGACAATGCTGTTAATTGTTGAGCCCTCTCAGTGGCCCCACACATCTTTAAATTTTTAGAAGTATATGTGAGGCTGTGTTTATGTACATCATATGCAGACCATAAGAGGGATTTAGATTCTCCAGAATCTGACACCCTCTTCTGGAGTGTCTGAAGACAGCTTCCGTGTACTTATATCTAATAAATACATAAATAAATATATAAATAAACATTTTTTAAAAAGGATAAGAAAGAAAGAACGACCAGGCAGGCTTGCCATTTTTATCACTGTCTGTATGTCTGTCTGTCTGATCCCCTGGAACTGGAGATGGGCCACCATATAGTTGCTGGTAGTTGATCCCAGGTACTCTGGAAGAGGAGACAATGCTGTTAATTGTTGAGCTTTTAGAGTGGCCACACCCTTCTTTAAATTTTTAGAAGTATATGTGAGGCTGTGTGGGGCCACTGAAAGTCACATAGAGAGACAGAGAGAGACAGAGAGAGACAGAGAGAGACAAAGAAAGACAGAGAGAGACATAGAGAGACAGAGAGATACATTGAGAGAGACAGAGAGACAGAGAGAGACACAGAGAGAGACACAGAGAGACACAGAGAGAGACACACAGAGAGACAGAGACAGACAGAGAGAGACAGAGAGAGACAGAGAGAGACAGAGATAGAGACAGAGAGAGACAAAGAGAGACAGAGAGACAGAGAGAGAGACAGAGAGAGACAGAGAAAGACAGAGTGAGACAGAGAGAGACACAGAGAGAGACAGAGATACACAGAGTGAGAAAGAGAGGGAGACAGAGAGAGACAGAGAGAGAGACAGAGAGAGAGACAGAGAGAGACAGAGTGAGACAGAAAGAGACACAGAGAGAGACAGAGAGAGACAAAGAAAAACACAGAGAGACAGAGAGAGACAGAGAGAGACAGAGAGAGAGACAGAGAGAGACAGAGAGAGACAAAGAAAAACACAGAGAGAGACAGAGAGAGACAGAGAGATACAGAGAGAGTCAGAGAGACAGAGAGAGACAGAGTTAGAGACAGAGAGAGACAGAGAGAGAAACAGAGAGAGACAGAGACACACAGAGAGAGACACAGAGAGAGACAGAGAGACACAGAGAGACAGAGACAGACAGAGAGAGACAGAGAGAGACGGAGATAGAGACAGAGAGAGACAGAGAGAGATAGAGAGAGACAGAGAGAGAGATAGAGAGAGACAGAAAGATACAGAAGGACAGAGAGAGACAGAGAGAGACAGAGAGACAGAGATAGAGACAGAGAAAGACAGAGAGAGATACAGAGAGAGACTGAGGGAGACAGAGAGAGAGACAGAGAGAGACATAGAAGAGACAAAGAAAGACACAAGAGAGACAGAGAGAGTCAGACATAGAGACAAAGAAAGACAGAGTGAGACACTGAGAGAGAGAGACAGAGAGAGACAGAGAGATACAGACAGAGAGACAAAGAGAGACAGAGAGAGACAGAGAGAAAGAGAGAGACAGCGAGAGTCAGAGAGAGACAGAGATAGAGACAGAGAGAGACAGAGAGAGGGACAGAGAGAGACAGAGACAGAGTGAGAAATACAGTGAGAGACAGAGTTAGAGAGAGAGACAGAGAGAGAGACAGAGACAGAGAGAGAGACAGAGAGAGACAGAGTGAGACACAGAAAGAGAGAGACAGAGAGAGACAAAGAAAGACACAGAGAGAGACATAGAGAGACAGAGAGATACATTGAGAGAGACATAGAGAGACAGAGAGAGACAGAGATAGAGACAGAGAGAGACAGAGAGAGACACAGAGAGAGACAGAGAGACACAGAGAGACACAGAGAGAGACACAGAGAGACACAGAGAAAGACAGAGATAGACATAGACAGACAGAGACAGACAGAGAGAGACAGAGAGAGACAGAGATAGAGACAGAGAGAGACAGAGAATGAGACAGAGAGAGACAGAGAGAGAGACACCGAAAGACAGAGAGAGACAGAGAGAGACAATGAAAGACACAGAGAGAGACTAAAAGAGACAGAGAGAGACAGAGAGAGACAGAGAGAGACAGAGAGAGACAAAAAAAGACACAGAGAGAGACAGAGAGCGATATAGATAGAGAAAAAGAAAGACAGAGAGACACAGAGAGAGAGACAGAGAGAGACAGAGAGATACAGAGAGAGAGACAAAGAGAGACAGAGAGAGAGACAGAGTGAGACAGAGAGAGAGACTGAGAGAGACAAAGAAAGACACAGAGAGAGACATAGAGAGAGAGAGATACATTGAGAGAGACAGAGAGAGACAGAGATAGACAGAGAGAGACAGAGAGAGACACAGAGAGAGACAGAGAGACACAGAGAGACACAGAGAGACACAGAGAGAGACAGAGAGAGACACAGAGAGACACAGAGAGAGACACAGAGAGACACAGAGAGACACAGAGAGAGACAGAGAGAGAGAGACAGAGAGAGACAGAGAGAGACAGAGACAGACAGAGACAGACAGAGAGAGACAGAGATAGAGACAGAGAGAGAGAGAGACAGAGAGAGACAGAGAGAGTCAGAGAGAGACAATGAAAGACACAGAGAGAGACAGAGAGAGACAGAGAGATACAGAGAGAGAGACAGAGAGAGACATAAAGAGTCAGAAGGACAGAGAGAGACAGGGAGAGACAGAGATAGAGACAGAGAAAGACAGAGAGAGACAGAGAAAGACAGAGAGAGACAGAGAGTGAGACAGAGAGAGACAGAGAGAGACAAAGAAAGACACAGAGAGAGACAGAGCGAGACAGAGATAGAGACAGAGAAAGAAAGAGAGAGACACACAGAGAGAGACAGAGAGAGACAGAGAGATACAGAGAGAGAGACAGAGAGAGACAGAGAGAGACAGAGAGAAAGAGAGAGACAGAGAGAGTCAGAGAGAGAGACAGAGATATAGACAGAGAGAGACAGAGACAGAGTGAGAAAGACAGAGAGAGACAGAGATAGAGAGAGAGACAGAGAGAGACACAGAGAGAGACAGAGAGAGACAAAGAAAGACAGAGAGAGACATAGAGAGACAGAGAGATACATTGAGAGAGACAGAGAGACACAGAGAGACACACAGAGAGACACACAGAGAGACAAAGACAGACAGAGAGAGACAGAGAGAGACCGAGAGAGACAGAGATAGAGACAGAGAGAGACAGAGAGAGACAGAGAGACAGAGAGAGAGACAGAGAGAGACAGAGTGAGACAGAGAGAGACACAGAGTGAGACAGAGATACACAGAGTGAGAAAGAGAGAGAGACATAGAGAGAGACAGAGAGAGAGACAGAGAGAGAGACAGAGAGAGAGACAGAGAGAGACAGAGAGAGAAAGAGTGAGACAGAGAGAGAAACAGAGAGAGACAGAGAGAGACAAAGAAAAACACAGAGAGACAGAGAGAGACAGAGAGAGACAGAGAGAGAGACAGAGAGAGACAAAGAAAAACACAGAGAGACAGAGAGAGAGACAGAGAGAGAGACACAGGGAGACAGAGACAGACAGAGAGAGACAGAGAGAGACAGAGAGAGACAGAGATAGAGACAGAGAGAGACAGAGAGAGACAGAGAGAGAGACACAGAGAGACAGAGAGAGACAGAGAGAGACAAACAAAGACACAGAGAGACAGAGAGAGACAGAGAGAAACAGAGAGAGAGACAGAGAAGACAGAAAGATACAGAAGGACAGAGAGAGACAGAGAGAGACAGAGAGATAGAGATAGAGATAGAGACAGAGAGAGACAGAGAGTGAGACAGAGAGAGACAGAGACAGAGTGAGAAATACAGAGAGAGACAGATTTAGAGAGAGAGACAGAGAGAGAGACAGAGACAGAGACAGAGAGAGAGACAGAGAGAGACAGAGTGAGACACACAGAGAGAGAGAGAGACAGAGAGAGACAAAGAAAGACACAGAGAGAGACATACAGAGACAGAGAGATACATTAAGAGAGACAGAGAGACAGAGATAGAGACAGAGAGAGACAGAGAGACAGAGAGATAGACAGAGAGAGACAATGAAAGACATAGAGAGAGACAGAGAGACACAGAGAGACACAGAGAGAGAGACAGAGAGAGACAGAAAGAGTCAGAAGGACAGAGAGAGACAGAGAGAGATAGAGATAGAGACAGAGAAAGACAGAGAGAGACACAGAGACAGAGACAGAGAGAGACAGAGTGAGACACAGAAAGAGAGAGACAGAGAGAGACAAAGAAAGACACAGAGAGAGACATAGAGAGACAGAGAGATACATTGAGAGAGACATAGAGAGACAGAGAGAGACAGAGATAGAGACAGAGAGAGACAGAGAGAGACACAGAGAGACACAGAGAGAGACAGAGATAGACATAGTCAGACAGAGACAGACAGAGAGAGACAGAGAGAGACAGAGATAGAGACAGAGAGAGACAGAGAGTGAGACAGAGAGAGACAGAGAGAGAGACACCGAAAGACAGAGAGAGACAGAGAGAGACAATGAAAGACACAAAGAGAGACTAAGAGAGACAGAGAGAGACAGAGAGAGACAGAGAGAGACAGAGAGAGACAGAGAGATACATTGAGAGACATAGAGAGTCAGAGAGAGACAGAGATAGAGACAGAGAGAGACACAGAGAGACACAGAGAGACACAGAGAGAGACAGAGATAGACATAGACAGACAGAGACAGACAGAGAGAGACAGAGAGAGACAGAGATAGAGACAGAGAGAGACAGAGAGTGAGACAGAGAGAGACAGAGAGAGAGACACCGAAAGACAGAGAGAGACAGAGAGAGACAATGAAAGACACAGAGAGAGACTAAGAGAGACAGAGAGAGACAGAGAGAGACAGAGAGAGACAGAGAGAGACAAAAAAAGACACAGAGAGAGACAGAGAGAGACAGAGAGAAAGAGAGAGACAGAGAGAGTCAGAGAGAGACAGAGATAGAGACAGAGAGAGACAGAGAGAGGGACAGAGAGAGACAGAGACAGAGTGAGAAATACAGAGAGAGACAGAGTTAGAGAGAGAGACAGAGAGAGACAGAGAGAGAGACAGAGACCGAGACAGAGAGAGAGACAGAGAGAGACAGAGTGAGACACAGAAAGAGAGAGACAGAGAGAGACAAAGAAAGACACAGAGAGAGACATAGAGAGACAGAGAGATACATTGAGAGAGACAGAGAGAGACAGAGATAGAGACAGAGAGACACAGAGAGAGACAGAGATAGACATAGACAGACAGAGACAGACAGAGAGAGACAGAGAGAGACAGAGATAGAGACAGAGAGAGACAGAGAGTGAGACAGAGAGAGACAGAGAGAGAGACACCGAAAGACAGAGAGAGACAGAGAGAGACAATGAAAGACACAGAGAGAGACTAAGAGAGACAGAGAGAGACAGAGAGAGACAGAGAGAGACAGAGAGAGACAAAAAAAGACACAGAGAGAGACAGAGAGCGATATAGATAGAGAAAAAGAAAGACAGAGAGAGACACAGAGAGAGAGACAGAGAGAGACAGAGAGAGACAGAGAGATACAGAGAGAGAGACAAAGAGAGACAGAGAGAGAGACAGAGTGAGACAGAGAGAGAGAGAGAGACAAAGAAAGACACAGAGAGAGACATAGAGAGACAGAGAGATACATTGAGAGAGACAGAGAGAGACAGAGATAGACAGAGAGACACAGAGAGAGACACAGAGAGAGACAGAGAGACACAGAGAGACACAGAGAGACACAGAGAGAGACAGAGAGAGACACAGAGAGACACAGAGAGAGACACAGAGAGACACAGAGAGACACAGAGAGATACAGGGAGAGAGACAAAGAGAGACAGAGAGAGACAGAGAGAAAGAGAGAGACAGAGAGAGTCAGAGAGAGACAGAGATAGAGACAGAGAGAGACAGAGAGAGGGACAGAGAGAGACAGAGACAGAGTGAGAAATACAGAGAGAGACAGATTTAGAGAGAGAGACAGAGAGAGACAGAGAGAGAGACAGAGAGAGAGACAGAGAGAGAGACAGAGAGAGACAGAGTGAGACACAGAGAGAGAGAGAGACAGAGATAGACAAAGAAAGACACAGAGAGAGACATAGAGAGACAGAGAGATACATTAAGAGAGACATAGAGAGACAGAGAGAGACAGAGAGAGACAGAGATAGAGACAGAGAGAGACAGAGAGAGACAATGAAAGACATAGAGAGAGACAGAGAGACACAGAGAGAGAGACAGAGAGAGACAGAAAGAGTCAGAAGGACAGAGAGAGACAGAGAGAGATAGAGATAGAGACAGAGAAAGACAGAGAGAGACACAGAGAGAGACAGAGAGAGACAGAGATAGAGACAGAGAAAGACAGAGAGAGACACAGAGAGACACAGAGAGAGACAGAGAGAGAGAGACAGAGAGAGACAGAGAGAGACAGAGAGAGACAGAGACAGACAGAGACAGACAGAGAGAGACAGAGATAGAGACAGAGAGAGACAGAGACAGACAGAGACAGACAGAGAGAGACAGAGATAGAGACAGAGAGAGACAGAGAGAGAGAGAGAGAGACAGAGAGAGACAGAGAGAGTCAGAGAGAGACAATGAAAGACACAGAGAGAGACAGAGAGAGACAGAGAGATACAGAGAGAGAGACAGAGAGAGACATAAAGAGTCAGAAGGACAGAGAGAGACAGAGAGAGACAGAGATAGAGACAGAGAAAGACAGAGAGAGACAGAGAAAGACAGAGAGAGACAGAGAGTGAGACAGAGAGAGACAGAGAGAGACAAAGAAAGACACAGAGAGAGACAGAGCGAGACAGAGATAGAGACAGAGAAAGAAAGAGAGAGACACAGAGAGAGAGACAGAGAGAGACAGAGAGATACAGAGAGAGAGAGACAGAGAGAGACAGAGAGAGACAGAGAGAAAGAGAGAGACAGAGAGAGTCAGAGAGAGACAGAGATAGAGACAGAGAGAGACAGAGACAGAGTGAGAAAGACAGAGAGAGACAGAGATAGAGAGAGAGACAGAGAGAGACACAGAGAGAGACAGAGAGAGACAAAGAAAGACAGAGAGAGACATAGAGAGACAGAGAGATACATTGAGAGAGACAGAGAGACACAGAGAGACACACAGAGAGACACACAGAGAGACAAAGACAGACAGAGAGAGACAGAGAGAGACCGAGAGAGACAGAGATAGAGACAGAGAGAGACAGAGAGAGACAGAGAGACAGAGAGAGAGACAGAGAAAGACAGAGTGAGACAGAGAGAGACACAGAGTGAGACAGAGATACACAGAGTGAGAAAGAGAGAGAGACATAGAGAGAGACAGAGAGAGAGACAGAGAGAGAGACAGAGAGAGAGACAGAGAGAGACAGAGAGAGACAGAGTGAGACAGAGAGAGAAAAAGAGAGAGACAGAGAGAGAGACAAAGAAAAACACAGAGAGACAGAGAGAGACAGAGAGAGACAGAGAGAGAGACAGAGAGAGACAAAGAAAAACACAGAGAGACAGAGAGAGAGACAGAGAGAGAGACACAGGGAGACAGAGACAGACAGAGAGAGACAGAGAGAGACAGAGAGAGACAGAGATAGAGACAGAGAGAGACAGAGAGAGACAGAGAGAGAGACACAGAGAGACAGAGAGAGACAGAGAGAGACAAACAAAGACACAGAGAGACAGAGAGAGACAGAGAGAAACAGAGAGAGAGACAGAGAAGACAGAAAGATACAGAAGGACAGAGAGAGACAGAGAGAGACAGAGAGACAGAGATAGAGACAGAGAGAGACAGAGAGTGAGACAGAGAGAGACAGAGACAGAGTGAGAAATACAGAGAGAGACAGATTTAGAGAGAGAGACAGAGAGAGAGACAGAGACAGAGACAGAGAGAGAGACAGAGAGAGACAGAGTGAGACACAGAGAGAGAGAGAGAGACAGAGAGAGACAAAGAAAGACACAGAGAGAGACATACAGAGACAGAGAGATACATTAAGAGAGACATAGAGAGACAGAGAGACAGAGATAGAGACAGAGAGAGACAGAGAGACAGAGAGATAGACAGAGAGAGACAATGAAAGACATAGAGAGACAGAGAGACACAGAGAGACACAGAGAGAGAGACAGAGAGAGACAGAAAGAGTCAGAAGGACAGAGAGAGACAGAGAGAGATAGAGTAGAGACAGAGAAAGACAGAGAGAGACACAGAGACAGAGACAGAGAGAGAGACAGAGAGAGACAGAGTGAGACACAGAAAGAGAGAGACAGAGAGAGACAAAGAAAGACACAGAGAGAGACATAGAGAGACAGAGAGATACATTGAGAGAGACATAGAGAGACAGAGAGAGACAGAGATAGAGACAGAGAGAGACAGAGAGAGACACAGAGAGACACAGAGAGAGACAGAGATAGACATAGACAGACAGAGACAGACAGAGAGAGACAGAGAGAGACAGAGATAGAGACAGAGAGAGACAGAGAGTGAGACAGAGAGAGACAGAGAGAGAGACACCGAAAGACAGAGAAAGACAGAGAGAGACAATGAAAGACACAGAGAGAGACTAAGAGAGACAGAGAGAGACAGAGAGAGACAGAGAGAGACAGAGAGAGACAGAGAGATACATTGAGAGAGACATAGAGAGTCAGAGAGAGACAGAGATAGAGACAGAGAGAGACACAGAGAGACACAGAGAGACACAGAGAGAGACAGAGATAGACATAGACAGACAGAGACAGACAGAGAGAGACAGAGAGAGACAGAGATAGAGACAGAGAGAGACAGAGAGTGAGACAGAGAGAGACAGAGAGAGAGACACCGAAAGACAGAGAGAGACAGAGAGAGACAATGAAAGACACAGAGAGAGACTAAGAGAGACAGAGAGAGACAGAGAGAGACAGAGAGAGACAGAGAGAGACAAAAAAAGACACAGAGAGAGACAGAGAGAGACAGAGAGAAAGAGAGAGACAGAGAGAGTCAGAGAAAGACAGAGATAGAGACAGAGAGAGACAGAGAGAGGGACAGAGAGAGACAGAGACAGAGTGAGAAATACAGAGAGAGACAGAGTTAGAGAGAGAGACAGAGAGAGACAGAGAGAGAGAGACAGAGACAGAGACAGAGAGAGAGACAGAGAGAGACAGAGTGAGACACAGAAAGAGAGAGACAGAGAGAGACAAAGAAAGACACAGAGAGAGACATAGAGAGACAGAGAGATACATTGAGAGAGACATAGAGAGACAGAGAGAGACAGAGATAGAGACAGAGAGACACAGAGAGAGACAGAGATAGACATAGACAGACAGAGACAGACAGAGAGAGACAGAGAGAGACAGAGATAGAGACAGAGAGAGACAGAGAGTGAGACAGAGAGAGACAGAGAGAGAGACACCGAAAGACAGAGAGAGACAGAGAGAGACAATGAAAGACACAGAGAGAGACTAAGAGAGACAGAGAGAGACAGAGAGAGACAGAGAGAGACAGAGAGAGACAAAAAAAGACACAGAGAGAGACAGAGAGCGATATAGATAGAGAAAAAGAAAGACAGAGAGAGACACAGAGAGAGAGACAGAGAGAGACAGAGAGAGACAGAGAGATACAGAGAGAGAGACAAAGAGAGACAGAGAGAGAGACAGAGTGAGACAGAGAGAGAGAGAGAGAGACAAAGAAAGACACAGAGAGAGACATAGAGAGACAGAGAGATACATTGAGAGAGACAGAGAGAGACAGAGATAGACAGAGAGAGACAGAGAGAGACACAGAGAGAGACAGAGAGACACAGAGAGACACAGAGAGACACATAGAGAGACAGAGAGAGACACAGAGAGACACAGAGAGAGACACAGAGAGACACAGAGAGACACAGAGAGATACAGAGAGAGACAGAGATAGAGACAGAGAGAGACAGAGAGTGAGACAGAGAGAGACAGAGAGAGAGACACCGAAAGACAGAGAGAGACAGAGAGAGACAATGAAAGACACAGAGAGAGACATAGAGAGACAGAGAGATAAATTGAGAGAGACATAGAGAGACAGAGAGAGACAGAGATAGAGACAGAGAGAGACAGAGAGAGACACAGAGAGACACAGAGAGAGACAGAGATAGACATAGTCAGACAGAGACAGACAGAGAGAGACAGAGAGAGACAGAGATAGAGACAGAGAGAGACAGAGAGTGAGACAGAGAGAGACAGAGAGAGAGACACCGAAAGACAGAGAGAGACAGAGAGATACATTGAGAGAGACATAGAGAGTCAGAGAGAGACAGAGATAGAGACAGAGAGAGACACAGAGAGACACAGGGAGACACAGAGAGAGACAGAGATAGACATAGACAGACAGAGACAGACAGAGAGAGACAGAGAGAGACAGAGATAGAGACAGAGAGAGACAGAGAGTGAGACAGAGAGAGACAGAGAGAGAGACACCGAAAGACAGAGAGAGACAGAGAGAGACAATGAAAGACACAGAGAGAGACTAAGAGAGACAGAGAGAGACAGAGAGAGACAGAGAGAGACAGAGAGAGACAAAAAAAGACACAGAGAGAGACAGAGAGAGACAGAGAGAAAGAGAGAGACAGAGAGAGTCAGAGAGAGACAGAGATAGAGACAGAGAGAGACAGAGAGAGGGACAGAGAGAGACAGAGACAGAGTGAGAAATACAGAGAGAGACAGATTTAGAGAGAGAGACAGAGAGAGACAGAGAGAGAGACAGAGAGAGAGACAGAGAGAGAGACAGAGAGAGACAGAGTGAGACACAGAGAGAGAGAGAGACAGAGATAGACAAAGAAAGACACAGAGAGAGACATATAGAGACAGAGAGATACATTAAGAGAGACATAGAGAGACAGAGAGAGACAGAGATAGAGACAGAGAGAGACAGAGAGAGACAGAGAGAGACAGAGAGATAGACAGAGAGAGACAGAGAGAGACAATGAAAGACATAGAGAGAGACAGAGAGACACAGAGAGACACAGAGAAAGAGACAGAGAGAGACAGAAAGAGTCAGAAGGACAGAGAGAGACAGAGAGAGATAGAGATAGAGACAGAGAAAGACAGAGAGAGACACAGAGAGAGACAGAGAGAGACAGAGATAGAGACAGAGAAAGACAGAGAGAGACACAGAGAGAGAGACAGAGAGAGACAGAGAGAGACAGAGAGATAAAGAGAGAGAGACAGAGAGAAAGAGAGAGACAGAGAGAGTCAGAGAGAGACAGAGATAGAGACAGAGAGAGACAGAGAGAGGGACAGAGAGAGACAGAGACAGAGTGAGAAAGACAGAGAGAGACAGAGATAGAGAGAAAGAGACAGAGAGAGACACACAGAGAGACAGAAAGAGACAGAGAGAGACAAAGAAAGACACAGAGAGAGACATAGTGAGACAGAGAGATACATTGAGAGAGACAGAGAGAGACAGAGAGAGACAGAGACACAGAGAGAGACAGAGAGACAGAGAGAGAGACAGAGAGATACAGAGATAGAGACAGAAGGGACAGAGAGAGACAGAGAGAGACCGACAGAGTGACAGATGGAGACAGAGAGAGACAGAGACAGATAGAGTTAGACAGAGAGAGACAGAGAGAGAGAGAGAGAGAGAGAGAGAGAGACAGAGAGAGACAGAGAGGGACAGAGTGACAGAGAGAGACAGAGAGAGACAGAGATAGAGACAGAGAGATACAGAGTGAGGGACAGAGAGAGACAGAGAGAGACAGATAGAGACAGAGAGACAGATAGAGACAGAGAGAAACAGAGAGAGACAGAGTGACAGAGAGAGACAGAGAGAGACAGAGACAGAGAAAGAGAGAGAGACAGAGAGAGACAGAGAGAGTCAGATAGACAGAGAGAGACAGAGAGAGACAGTGAGAGACAGAGAGAGACAGAGTGACAGAGAGAGACAGAGAGAGACAGAGATAGAGACAGAGAGAGACAGAGAGAGGGAAAGAGAGAGACAGAGAGAGACAGAGAGAGACAGAGAGAGACAGAGAGAGAGACAGATAGAGACAGAGAGAAACAGAGAGAGACAGAGATAGAGAAAGAGAGAGACAAAGGGAGACATAGAGAGAGAGACAGAGAGAGACAGAGAGAGACAGAGTTACAGAGAGAGACAGAGAGAGACAGAGAGAGAGACAGAGAGAGACAGAAAGAGTCAGAAGGACAGAGAGAGACAGAGATAGAGACAGAGAGAGACAGAGAGAAAGAGAGAGACAGAGAGAGTCAGAGAGAGACAGAGACAGAGTGAGAAAGACAGAGAGATACAGAGATAGAGAGAGAGACAGAGAGAGACACACAGAGAGACAGAGAGAGAAAGAGAAAGACAAAGAAAGACACAGAGAGAGACATAGAGAGAGAGATACATTGAGAGAGACAGAGAGAGACAGAGAGAGACAGAGAGAGAGATAGAGAGAGACACAGAGAGAGACAGAGAGACAGAGAGAGACAAAGAAAGACACAGAGAGAGACAGAGAGAGACAGAGAGACAGAGAGAGACAGAGAGAGACAGATAGACAGAGAGAGACAGAGAGAGACAGAGAGAGACAGAGTGACAGAGAGAGACATAGAGAGAAAGAGATAGAGACAGAGAGAAGGAAAGAAAGAGACACACAGAGAGATAGAGACAGAGAGAAACAGAGAGAGACAGAGATAGAGAAAGAGAGAGACAGAGAGAGACATAGAGAGAGTTACAGAGAGAGACAAAGAGAGACAGAGAGAGACAAAGAAAGACACAGAGAGAGACAAAGAGAGACAGAGAGATACAGAGAGAGAGAAAGAGAGAGACAGAGAGAGACATAAAGAGAGAGACAGAGAGAGACAGGGAGAGACAGAGAGAGACAAAGAAAGACACAGAGAGAGACAGAGAGGGACAGAGAGAGACAGAGAGAGACAGAGTGACAGAGAGAGACAGAGAGAGACAGAGATAGAGACAGAGAGAGACAGAGAGAGGGAAAGAGAGAGACAGAGAGAGAGAGAGAACAGAGAGAGACAGAGAGAGACAGATAGAGACAGAGAGAAATAGAGAGAGACAGAGATAGAGAAAGAGAGAGACAGAGAGAGACATAGAGAGAGAGAGACAGAGAGAGACTTTCCACTTTTTCAGGTTTTCTTGCCATATTCCGGTTCCTTCAGTGTGAGTTTTTAATTTTCTAATTCTTTCAGGGTTTTTTGCCATATTCTGGGTCCTACAGCGTGTATTTTTAATTTTCCAAGTTTTTCAGGGTTACTCAGCATATTTTGGGTCCTACAGTGTGATTTTTTTCATTTTCCACCTTTTTCAGGTTTTCTTGCCAATTTCGGGGTACTTCAGTGTGAGTTTTTAATATTCCACTTTTTACAGGGTTAATCGCCATATTCTGCGTCCTACAGTGTGATTTTTAAATTTTCCACGATTCTCAGGGTTTCTCGCCATATTCAGGTCCTACAGTTTGATTTTTTAATTTTAAACGTTTTTAAGTTTTTTTCGTCATGTTCTGGGTCCTACAGTTTGATATTCTCATTATCCAACTTTTTCAGATTTTCTCAGCATATTCTGGGTCCTACATTGTGAATTTTTAATTTTCCACGTTTTTCAAGGTTTCTTGCCATATTCTGGTCCTATAGTGTGATTTTCTCATTTTCCTCCTTTTTCAGTGTTTCTCGCCATATTCTGGGTCCTACAGTGTGAATATTTAATTTTCCATGTTTTTCATGTTTTCTCGCCATATTCTGGGTCCTTCAGTTTGTGTTTTTAATTTTCCTCGTTTTTCAGGTTTTCTCACCATATTCCCGGACCTTCAGTGTGAATTTTTAATTTTCCATGTTTTTCAGGTTTTTTCGTCATATTCTGGGTCCTAGAGTGTGATTTTCTCATTTCCACGTTTTTTAGGATTTCTCCCCATATTCGGGGTCCTTCAGTGTGAGTTTTTGATTTCCTACTTTTTCAGGGTTTCTCAATATATTCTGGTTCCTACAGCATGTATTTTATTTTTCCAAGTTTTTCAAGGGTTTCTAGGCATATTCTGGGTCCTACAGTGTGAACATTTAATTTTCCATGATTATCAGGGTTTCTCAGCATATTCTGGGTCCTGCAGTGTGATTTTCTCATTTTTCACCTTTTTCAAGTTTTTTCGCTATTCTGGGTTCTACATGTGATTTTCTCATTTTCCACCTTTTTCAGGTTTTCTCGCTATATTCCGGGTCCTTCAGTGTGAATTTTTAATTTTCCACGTTTTTCAGGGTTTCTCGGCATATTCTGTTTCCTGCAGTGTGATTTTCTCATTTTCCAAGTTTTTCAGGTTTTTTCGTAATTCTGGGTCTTACAGTGTGATTTTCTCATTTTTCACCTTTTGCAGGGTTTCTTGCCATATTCTGGGTCCAACAGAGTGTATTTTTAATTTACCACGTTTTTCCGGTTTCTCACCATATTCTGGGTCCAACAGCGCGTATTTTCAATTTTCCACGTTTTTCAGGGTTTCTCGGCATATTCTGGGTCCTAAAGTGTGATTTTCTCATTTTCGAAGTTTTTCAAGTTTTTTCGCAATTCTGGGTCCTACAGTCATTTATTCTCATTTTCCACCTTTTTCAGGTTTTCTCGCCATATTCGGGGTCTTTCAGTGTGAATTTTTAGTTTTTTACTTTTTTCAGGTTTTCTTGCCATATTCTGGGTCATTCAGTGTGAGTTTTTAATTTTCCACGTTTTTTCAGGTTTTTTCGTCATATTCTGGGTACTACAGTGTGATTTTTCTCATTTTCTCGTTTTTCAGGTTTTCTTGCCATATTCCAGGTCCTTCAGGGTGAATTTTTAATTTTCCATGTTTTTCAGTATTTCTCGCCATATTCTGGGTAATACAGTGTGAATTTTTAATTTTCATGTTTTTCAGGGTTACTCAGCATATTCTAGGTCCTGCAGTATGATTTTCTCATTTTCCACGTTTTATAAATTTTTTCGTAATTCTGGGTCCTACAGTGTGATTTTCTCATTTTCTACGTTTTTCATGTTTTTTTCGCAATTCTGTGTCCTACAGTGTGATTATTCTCTATTTCCACCTTTTTCAGGTATTCTTGCCATATTCAGGGTCCTTCCGTGTAAGTTTTTAATTTTCTACTTTTTTCAGGGTTTCCTGTCATAATCTGGCTCCTTCAAAGCATATTTTTATTTTTCCTCGTTTTTCTGGGTTTCTCAGCATATTCTGGGTCCTACAGTGTATTTTTCTCATTTTTAAACATTTTCAGATTTTCTCACCATATTCGGGGTCCTACAGTGTGAATTTTTAATTTTAATCGTTTTTAAGTTTTTTTCATCATATTCTGGGTCCTACAGTTGATTTTGTCATTAACCACCTTTTTCATGTTTTCTCACCATATTCGTGGTCCTTCAGTGTGAGTTTTTAGTTTTTTAGTTTTTTCATGGTTTGTTGCCATATTCAGGGTCCTACAGCGTGTATGTTTAATTTTGCACATTTTTCAGGGTTTCTCGGCATATTCTGGGTCCTACAGTGTGATTTTCTCATTTTCGACGTTTTTCAATTTTTTTTCGCAATTCTGGGTCCTATAGTGTGATTTTCTCATTTTCCACCTTTTTCAGGTTTTCTCGACATATTCAGGGTCCTTCAGTGTGAGATTTAAATTTTTTACTTTTTTCAGTGTTTCTCGCCATATTCTGCATCCTACAGTGTGAATTTTAAATTTTTCACGTTTTTCAGGTTTTCTTGCCATGTTCTGTGTCCTACAGTATGAATTTTTAATTTTAAACCTTTTTAAGTTTTTTTCGTCATATTCTGGGTCCTTCAGTGTGATTTTCTCATTTTCCAACTTTTTCAGGTCTTCTCGGCATATTCTGAGTCCTACAGTGTGAATTTTCGATTTTCCACGTTTTTCAAGTTTTCTTGCCATATTCTGTTCCTAGAGTGTGAATTTTTAATTTTCCACTTTTTTCAGTGTTTCTCTCCCTATCCTGGGTTCTACTTTGTGAATATTTAATTTTCCATGTTTTTCAGGTTTTCTCGCCATATTCTGGGTCCTTCAGTGTGAGTTTTTAATTTTCCTCGTTTTTCAGGTTTTCTCACCATATTCAAGGTCATACAGTGTGATTTTCTCATTTCCACGTTTTTCTTATTTTCTTGCCATATTCCAGGTTCTTCAGTGTGAATTTTTAATTTTCCACGTTTTTCAAGGTTTCTTGCCATATTCTGGTCCTTTAGAGTGAATTTTTAATTTTCAAGATTTTACAGTTTCTCAAAATATTCTGTGTCCTCCAGTGTGAATATTTAATTTTCTAGGTTTTACAGGTTTTCTTGCCATATTCTGGGTCCTTCAGTGTGAGATTTTAATTTTCCTCATTTTTCAGTTTTGCTCGCTATATCCGGGTCCTTGAGTGTGAATTTTTATTTTTCCACATTTTTCAGGTTTCTTCGTCATAATCTGGTTCTACAGTGTGATTTTTTCATTTCCATGTTTTTCAGGTTTTCTCGCCATATTTGGGGTCCTTCAGTGTGAGTTTTTTAATTTCTAGTTTTTAAGGTTTTCTTGCCATATTCTGGGTACTACAGTGTGAATTTTAAATTTTCCACGTTTTTAAGTTATTTCGTTATATTCTGATTATTACAGTGTGATTTTCTCGTTTTTTTCCTTTTTCAGTGTTTCTCGCCATATTCAGGGTCCTATAGTGTGAATATTTAATTTTCAATGTTTTTCAGGTTTTCTCAGCATATTCTGGCTCCTGCAGTGTTATTTTCTCGTTTTCAACCTTTTTCAGGTTTTCTCACAATTCTGGGTCCTACATGTGATTTTCTCATTTTCCACCTTTTTCAGGTTATCTCGCCATAATCTAGGTTCTACAGTGTGAGTTTTTAATTTTCCTCGTTTTTTCAGGTTTTCTCGCCATATTCTGATTCCTTCAGTGTGAATTTTTAATTTTCCACGTTTTCCAGGTTTTTTCATCATATTCTGGGTCCTACAGTGTGATATTCTCGTTTCCAAGTTTTTCAGGATTTCTTGCCATATTCCAGGTCCTGCAGTGTGAATTTTTAATTTTCCACGTTTTTCAGTATTTCTCCCCATATTTTGGGTAATACAGTGTGAATTTTTAATTTTCCTCGTTTTTCAGGTTTTCTCGCCAAATTCCGGGTCCTTCAGTGTGAATTTTTAATTTTCCACGATTTTCAGGGATTCTCAGCATATTCTGGGTCCTGCAGTGTGATTTTCTCATTTTCCACCTTTTTCATGTTTTCTAGCCATATCCTCGTCCATCAGTGTGAGTTTATAGTTATCTACTTTTTTCAGGGTTGCTGGCCGTATTCTGGGTAATACAGTGTGAATTTTTATTGTCCAATTTTTTTCAAGGTTTCTCGCCATAATGTGGGTCTGACAGTGTGAATTTTTAATTTTCACGTTTTTCACGGTTTCTTGGCATATTTTGGGTCCTGAAGAGTGATTTTCTCATTTTCCACGTTTTTAAAGTTTTTTCGTAATTCTGGGTCCTACAGTGTGATTTTCTCATTTTCCACCTTTTTCAGGTTTTCTTGCCATATTCCGGGTCCTTCAGTGTGAGTTTTTAATTTTCTAATTCTTTCAGGGTTTCTTGCCATATTCTGGGTCCTACAGCGTGTATTTTTAATTTTCCACGTTTTTCAGGGTTACTCGGCCTATTCTGGGTCCTACAGTGTGATTTTCTCATTTTTGACATTTTTCAAGTTTTTTGTTTTGCAATTCTGGTCCTACAGTGTGATTTTCTCATTTTCCACCTTTTTCAGGTTTTCTCGCCATATTCCGGGTCCATCAGTGTGAGTTTATAGTTATCTACTTTTTTCAGGGTTGATTGCCATATTCTGGGTAATACAGTGAGAATTTTCATTGTCCAATTTTTTCATGGTTTCTCGCCATAATCTGGTTCCCCCAGCGTATATTTTTAATTTTCCACGTTTTCAGGGTTTCTCGGCATATTCTGGGTCCTACAGTGTGATTTTCTCATTTTTGATATTTTTCAAGTTTTTTGTTTTGCAATTCTGGTCCTACAGTGTGATTTTCTCATTTTCCACCTTTTTCAGGTTTTCTCGCCATATTCCGGGTCCTTCAGTGTGAGTTTTTAATTTTCTAATTCTTTCAGGGTTTCTTGCCATATTCTGGGTCCTACAGCGTGTATTTTTAATTTTCCACGTTTTTCAGGGTTACTCGGCCTATTCTGGGTCCTACAGTGTGATTTTCTCATTTTTGACATTTTTCAAGTTTTTTGTTTCGCAATTCTGGATCCTACAGTGTGATTTTCTCATTTTCCACCTTTTTCAGGTTTTCTTGCCATTTTCGGGGTACTTCAGTGTGAGTTTTTAATATTCTACTTTTTACAGGGTTAATCGCCATATTCTGTTTCCTACAGTGTGATTTTTAAATTTTCCACGTTTCTCTGGGTTTCTCGCCATATTCTGGTCCTACAGTGTGAATTTTTAATTTTAAACGTTTTTAAGTTTTTTTTTCGTCATGTTCTGTGTCCTACACTGTGAAATGCTCATTATCCAACTTTTTCAGGTTTTCTCAGCATATTCTGGGTCCTTCAGTGTGAATATTTAATTTTCCATGTTTTTCATGTTTTCTCGCCATATTCCGGGTCCTTCAGTTTGTGTTTTTAATTTTCCTCGTTTTTCAGGTTTTCTTGCCATATTCCCGGTCCTTCAGTGTGAATTTTTAATTTTCCTGGTTTTTCAGATTTTTTCGTCATATTCTTGGTCCTAGAGTGTGATTTTCTCATTTCCACGTTTTTCAGGATTTCTCCCCGTATTTGGGGTCCTTCAGTGTGAGTTTTTGATTTTCTACTTTTTCAGGGTTTCTCAATATATTCTGGTTCCTACAGCGTGTATTTTATTTTTCCACGTTTTTCAAGGGTTTCTCCGCATATTCTGGGTCCTACAGTGTGATTTTTTTTTTATTTTCGACGGTTTTCAAGTTTTTTCGCAATTCTGGGTCCTACAGTGTGATTTTCTCATTTTCCACCTTTTTTCAGGTTTTCTCGCCATATTCGGGGTCCTTCAGTGTGAGTTTCTAATTTCCTAGTTTTTCAAGTTTTTTCGTAATTCTAGGACCTACAGTGTGGTTTTCTCATTTTCCACCTTTTTCAGGTTTTTTTCGCCATATTTGGGGTCCTTCAGTGTGAGCTTTTAATTTTCTACATTTTTCAGGGTTTTTTCGCCATATTCTGGGTCCTTCAGTGTGAATTTTTAATGTTCCTTGTTTTTCTGGTTTTC